>NC_055992.1:67052589-67355619 GCF_018446385.1 Zingiber officinale
GATTTTCGTTACCTCGTCGTTGATTATGGATTGGTGGATATTTGTTCCTTCGTCCACTTCTTCTTCTCGAGAGGTTTTCCTTCTTTATCCACCGGAGGAATAAAACATACTTGTACACAATTCCAATTTACTAGATTAGTCATAAGAAAATACTTCATTCTTACCTTCCAATACGTGAAGTCGTCGCGATCGTAGAAGGGTGGAATCGTGACGTCTTCTCCAAGTTGATCCATTCTCTAGCTCGTGCTCCCCCGGGTGTTAATCCGACGAAGAGCGACCTCGCTCTGATACCACTTGTTAGGATCTTCGGATGCGGCTAGAGAGGGCGGGGGGGGGGGGGGGGGGTGAATAGCCGACCCCAAATTCTCATTTCTTCCTACAATTTGAGTTAGCGCAGCGGAAATAAAGGATAGAAACGAAACGAAAGAATATCAAACCTCAAACGCGACGATATAACGAGGTTCGGAGATGATACTCCTACTCCTTGGCGTGTCCGTAAGGTGAACGAATCCTATCAATCCGTCGGTGGATGAAACCTCGGAAAACCGGCTAATGAAAATTCCTTCTGGGTGGAGAAACCTCGCCACAATTTCTCTTACAACAGCAAGATCAGAGTACAAGAAATACAGCAAGAAGTCAAGAACAATATGAATGTAAAAACACTAATTTGCTTGCCTTCTCGTCGACTGTTGATGAAGCAGCAACTTCACGGATGCCAACCACAGCAGCAACTGTTCAGTTGGAGACCCAGCCGAGGGAAGCTCACACGAAGCTTCAGCAGTGGAGAGCTCAACAAAGCTCAGATCACAGAAGCAAGAAGAAGTCCAAAGAATCTCTACTGTAGAGGCCTTCAACCTCGATTTATTACCTGAACCTGCGAAAAAAGAAGACACAGAAATCTAGCCGTTGTGACTCAACGGCTAGGCCTGGACCGATTAGGCTCCACCCTGATCGTTCCAGGGCGGATCTGATCGGTCCCCAGACCGATCCCAATCTCTGTACAACTCTCACAGCGATGTAGTTGCCGAGCCCTGATCGGTCTGTGGACCGATCAGGCCATAGGTGGATCGGTCCACAGACTGATCCCCCTATTGTTCTCTTCTTACTGATCGGTCACCAGACCGATCAGATAACCCCACAGAGAGCTACTGTGTGGTTACTGATCGGTCACGAGACCGATCAGATAACTAAGGTATCACTAGATCGGTCAACAGACCGATCCAATGCCTCTGTTGGTTTTAGAGCTTCCTAGCCCTAAACTCTAACGTCTTCCTGGTCCAGAGAATGAGCTACCGAGCCCTCTCTGACCTAGTCCGGAGAACGAGCTACCGAGCCCTCTCCGTCATGTCCAGAGAACGAGCTACAGAGTCCTCTCTGACCTAGTCCGGAGAACGAGCTACCGAGTCCTCTCCGACTCCATCCAGTCCAGAGAACGAGCTACCGAGCCCTCTTTGACCTAGTCCAGAGAACGAGCTACCGAGCCCTCTCCGACACCATCCAGTCCAGAGAATGAGCTACCGAGCCCTCTCTGACCTAGTCCGGAGAACGAGCTACCGAGCCCTCTCCGACTCCATCCAGTCCAGAGAACGAGCTACCGATCCCTCTCTGACCTCCCATGCCAAGGTTCCATACTTGGACTTTTCCCATGCCAAGCTCCCTGCTTGGACTTTTTCGTGCCAAGTCTCCATACTTGGACTTTTCCTGTGCCAAGCTCCCTGCTTGGACTTTTCCGTGCCAAGTCTCCATACTTGGACTTTTCCCGTGCCAAGCTCCCTGCTTGGACTTTTCCGTGCCAAGTCTCCATACTTGGACTTTTCCCGAATCAGGTCAACTCAAGTCGGGTCAACCAGGTCAACCTTGACCAAAGGTTGCACCCACAATCCCCCAAGTTCCTATTCTTGTCAAACATCAAAGTATAACTTCTCCATTCTTGTCAAACATCAAAATATACCTCGAGTCAGGTCAACTCGAGTCGGGTCACCTAAGTCAACCTTGACCTAAGGTTGCACCAACAATGTATGCTATGTTTATAGTGGTGGAGAATTAGAAAATAAGCAAGCTTATGGTAGTGAAATGTTGTGAGTGACATTGAGTTGAACTCCACTTATATGCATTTTTAAGTGTGAGAGTTAGAATAGGTAAATATCTTGTGAGATTGCAACTTGCTTAATTTTTCATTTGAATTGAAACCACCATACCTACTAATTATTGTTTAGATTGTATTCATGATTGTTTGTGATCTTTAGATGACCTTAGTTAATTACTTCTTACCATTTTCTATGTATTGCTAGGGGAATTTGTGTGGAGGTGATTTTTAGTTTTCTTAACTTGAATGGGACATCCAAGAGTAAGTGTGGGGGAATTTGATAACCATGATTTTACTACACTATTTTCATTCATATAATAATGGTTTGATATAGTTTTCATAGATAGAACCCATATCTACATCATATTTTATACATTGTGTCGATTTTGGGCTTAATTACAAATTATTGTATTATGGCTTTATTTGATGCTAATATTTGTTTCTTATTTTGTAGGCATCAAAGATTCTTGGATTGGGATGAATTTGAACCAAATCTGTGCTCAGATTGGAGTTATAATGAGATGATCAAGCACCAGAACAATCATAGCCGTTCATTCAAGATTGGAGCTGATCTACACCATTCGTTGAGAATCTGGTCCATCCGACCTAATGAGGAGCATATCACATCCGTTGATGAAGATCCAGGAAGTTTGATCCAGATCCGAGACGATCCAGCCGTTGATCAAGCTTCGAGAATTCTCAGTCGTCCGATCAGTTTTGAGGAGGGTTTAAATGTCGCGAGAAGCTATAGTGCAGATTGGGCTCGGGCGTTCGCGATTTTCTATTGTTCCTTCTTCTTCTTCTCCATGATGATCGACGCTCCCGTTCTAAATTCTGGATCCAGATGCTAGCGTTCTTCACCAGCGGCGATTCCTGAGCTCTGGCGATCATCATCCGAGGTCACAGAGAGTGGCAGAGGCTTCCCAGTTAGCGCGTTTGAGTTCTGATTCCTTTCTGCGATCCAGATTCGAGAGGCATTCCCCTTATCTACGAACTTCACTAGACACCGAAGTTCGAGAGGTGTTCCCAGTAGCTCCAGATTTCATTCCATCCTCATTTCATATGCTGCACTTGAGTGGATCCGATCAGCCAATCAAGTGGCGTTTCCGATCCGTGATTTCCTCCATCATCGTGAGCTCGAGAGCGTTCCCAGTAGCTACGACTTCTTCGTCTACGATTGGATGGATAGTTGGAATCGATTTAAAGTCAATCGATTTGAATCCGGAAATTTCTGTTTCACAACAGAGAGGAGAAGCTTGCAGCAAGGGTTTATGATAAGGAATGTTTACTTTGTTTGCAATTTACTTTGATTTGTTCTTGAACTTTCTCAGATCTAAAGATCTGATAGATAGATTGCACTTTATTCTTGTTTTCATTTCTTACTTTAGTTCTGGTTTGAGTTTTCTTTTGAAATCCCGTTTCTAATGGTCTCACTTGCAATCCTGAACTTGTGAAAATTTTGTAATCCGAATCTAGATTAGCTACTGGATTAGTTTGCTAACCAGTTTGTGTTTTTAATTATATGTTCTGATTAACCTTAGTTTGATTAGTTTAGGTTATTTAGTTAGCTAGTCTTTGTTCTTTACATTGGATCTATTGTGTTGTGATTGAGTTTAATTCGTGAATGCTTAACTGAAGGTTTTTGTTTGTGTTCCTCTGTTGAAGGTTACTATGATTGAGCATTTGAGTTTAATGGTTGAATTAAGTGTAATTGAGAATTGGACGATACTTTGGTTTTTACAAGATGTTTGAGATTTCGAGTTCACTTGTTGCTAGTTACCTTTGTTCTGTGAATTGGATTGTTATGGCTGACATTTAGTTAAGTTGTGAATGGATAACTTGAGCTTTTCATTGTTTACCTCTATTTCACATCGTTGAATGAAGTTGAAAATTGAAGAGCTTAATAGAACTTATTAATGTAAGAATTTGATTGGAATCAATTCTAGGATTTACACACATTTACTAGTTATCCTTGGAAAAATAAGACTTGGGAATCCTTACTACACGAGTTTTCTTTAGTTAATTGAGTTCCAATCTTTATCAATTTGGGGTGTCACGTGACATGCAAAAAGGCCGGCACCACTTGCCCTAGCTGACTGTCAGCCAGGCTTTAGAAGAGTTTTGTTCGAGGCCTGCTCAAGGAGTGTGGTGGGACTTAACTAAGTCCTGCCCCTACGTCTCGAGGACCTCTGGAATGGCTTGCTGAAGGAATTAGGCTTAATGTAGGTCAAGATTTCCCGATCGAGGTTTTGTGCATATTTTTGTTGGGTTCATTCCACGGCGTTAGATCTTTCTCTCAAACAACTACTATTACAAAGGAATAACATTTTTAAATATGATAAGGCTAGAGATAATTAGCACTCCATGGGCGGTCCAGCCTTCTACCCTGAGCATCTTGTAGGTAATAGGCACCGGATGTTAGCATCTTAATGACCTTAAAAGAGTTGTCCCACTGAGGTGCTAACTTAGTTACCTCTCTGACTGATTTGATCCTTTTCCATACTAAATCCCCTTCTCTGAAGAACAGGGGATTGTTCGGTTTTTCGGGCCGCGAAAATTGCTTTTTCACGTCGCGGAAACCCCGAAACCCCTTAGCCAATGGATCCGTGCGAAGAAAAATTTCGAAAACATACGAATACAAGTTTACCTAGATCTACACTTAGATCTACATGGAGAAAATCTTATACCTTCGATGCGTAACCTTCGTGAATCCCGCTCGTCCAAGGTACGCCGGATCTCGTGATTGTCAATGTAGACAATCCTCTAGAAGTATCCACACGAACAAGATGTGTTCTCTAACACACAAGGATGGAGAAGAGAGCACCACAAGTGTGCTAACACTCTCTAGGGCTCTCGGGTAGGATTGGAAGAAGAAAAAAAGAAAAGAAGAGAACACACTCCTCTAAAATCTCTATATGACTTTCACTAACCTTTCTTCTTGGATTAGATTCACTCTCCTTTCTTCTCCCTTGCTTGAAACCCACGACCAAGAGAAGAGAAGGAGCAAGAAGAGACCTTAGGAGGAGGAAGATCACTTGAATGAGAGTTACACTTGCAAAATGAAACTCGTTTCATCTAATTAAGTGGTTTGTAACCTCCATGGGATACCAAGAGTCACAACTCTTGGTAACTCCCATGAGGTGACACTTCACTTAAGTAACCATGATGATGTGGAGCATCATCATTGGTCCACTTAATGCCAACTCACCAATGAGGTGGCATAAAGTCAAGTCAAACTTGACTCTTCATCTTCCTCTCAAGTCAAGTCAAACTTGACTTAATCTCTCTCATGGTTGATCTAATCCAACCATTTAATTCAAGCCAATTTAATATAATGAATCTAATTCATTTAATTAAATTGATTCAATGAGTCATAATCTAAATTAGACTCATTGAACACATGAATCAACTTGAGTCCAACTCAATTAGCCCAATTAGGATTACTCTTAATCCAATTTTATTCATCAAATGAATCTAATCCTCTTGGTTCATCATATGAACCTAATCTCCATCCACTTGTTCTTTGTGTGTGACCCAATAGGTTCTTGTAACGTTGGCAATGCCCCTAAACTCATTTAGAAACATAAGTAATGAGCGGTATCTAGCAATACATCATTACTACCCAAGTTACAAGAATGTTGAGATCCAACATCACCTTGTGACTACTAATTGTGACTCCTCACAATATATGACAAGTGTCCTTCTATCCTAGACATATAGATTGATCAATGTGAGGCATAGACCGTGTCATCCTCTAATCAATCTAAATCTTGAACTCCTAGTAGACTCACTCAATCAAATGAGCTCAATATCTCATATTGACTCATTTGGGCATGGCAATGCACTTCGTGGTCTCACTCTATCAAGAATACCGATGTCTCTCCCGTCATATAGGTGGGATAGATCCCATCTACATCACTCACATCCCTCCGCATAATTTGTTACATACCCAGTAATCGCCTTTATAGTCCACCCAGTTACGGGTGACGTTTGACGAAATCAAAGTACATAACTCCTTATGTAGGGAACCATGGTGACTTCAGGTCTAAGGACTAGTAGTCATACTAATAGCCACATGAGAAAGTATATGACACTCATATAACGATCCATGATACTTTCTCATGGCGGGTCATTCAGTATACATTCTCCAATGCATACCCATATGTCAACTTGATATCTCTATTTCCATGACTTGTGAGATCAAGTCATCGAGTTGACCTACATGCTAGTCTTATTGCATTAACATTGTCCCTGAATGTTAATACTCGACTAGGAATGATTAAGAGTAGTGTTCCCTATATCATCTCACTATCGGTTCAACTAACCGATTGATATAGCTGAGAACCTTCTACTCAAGAACGTTATTATACTTTGTTTATTTGGCACCAATATAAGTAAGTATAATAACCAAAAACCAAATGTCTTTATTTATATAGAATATGATACAACAAGTCCAAAATACAATCATCAAATGATTGGCTCTAGGGCTCTAGCTAACAATCTCCCACTAGCACTAGTGCCAATCAGTGTAGGCTCTAAGCCCCAATGACCTAGTGTGACCATCATGCTTCCTCTGTGCCAAAGCCTTGGTCAAGGGATCTGCGATGTTAGCCTCTGTAGGTACTCTGCAAATCTTCACATCTCCTCTCTCGAATGAGATGGAAGCGCCGTAGTATGTGTTTGGTCCGCTGGTGTGAGCGAGGTTCCTTCGCCTGTGCTATAGCTCCATTGTTATCACAATAGAGCTCAATAGGGTCAGCAATGCTAGGAACCACCCCAAGTTCAGTGATGAACTTACGAATCCAAACTGCCTCCTTTGCTGCCTCTGATGCAGCAATATACTCGACCTCTGTCGTAGAATCAGCTACTGTGTCCTGCTTCGAACTCTTCCAGCTCACAGCACCACCATTAATGCAAAACACGAACCCCGACTACGATCTATAATTATCCTGGTCGGTCTGGAAGCTAGCATCACTGTAACCTTTTACAGCTAGCTCATCATTACCTCCATATATCAAGAAATATTCTTTAGTCTTTCTTAAGTACTTAAGAATATTCTTGACCGCTATCCAGTGACTTTCACCTGGATCTGACTGGTATCTGCTCGTCATGATCAAAGCATATGAGACATCAGGTCGAGTACATAGCATAGAGTACATGATCGATCCTATGGCGAGGCAAAAGGGATCTGATCCATGCGGTCTCTCTCCTCTCTAGAAGAGGGACCTTGAGTCTTCGAAAGACTCATGCCATGTGACATCGACAGAAATCCCTTCTTGGAGTTCTGCATGGCAAACCGAAGGAGTACCTTGTCAATGTATGTACTCTGACTTAGGCCAAGCAATCTCTTAGATCTATCTCTATAGATCTGTATCCCTAGAATGCGGGATGCCTCACCTAAGTCCTTCTTTGAGAAGCAACTCCCTAGCCATGTCTTGACAGACTGAAGCATAGGGATGTCCTTCCCAATGAGCAGTATGTTATCCACATACAATATGAGGAAGACAACTATGTCCCCTACAACCTTCTTGTCGACACAAGGTTCATCTTTGTTATTGATGAAACCAAACTGTTTGATTGCATCATCGAATCGAAGATTCCAGCTCCGAGAAGCTTGCTTTAGTCCATAAATGGACCTATGCAGCTTACATACTCTGCTAGTATGCTGTGGATCTACAAAACCCTCAAGTTGTGTCATGTACACATCCTCGAGTAAGTTTCCATTCAGAAACATGGTTTTGACATCCATCTGCCATATCTCATAGTCATGGTAGGCTGCAATAGCAAGCATGATCCGAATGGACTTAAACATCGCTAATGGAGAAAAGGTCTCATCATAGTCAATACCATGAATCTGCTTGAAACCTTTAGCTACCAAGCAACCCTTATAGAAAAGTCCATCCATGTCAGTCTTTCTCTTAAAGACCCACTTACACCCAATGGGTTTTACCCCTTCAGGCGGATCAACCAAAATCCATACTTGGTTGGTGTACATGGATTCCATCTCAGATCTCATGGCTTCTAGCCATTTCTCGGAATCTGGTCTTATCACAGCTTCCTGATAGGTGGTAGGCTTGTCCTCTATGAGCATAACGTCATCATGGTCAGACAAGAGAAATGAGTATCTCTCAGGCTGACGATGTACCCTATCAGACCTACGAAGAGGTATGTCTACTTGAACTGGTTGTTGTTCCTCAACTCTTTGTGGAACATCATCATCCACAACACTTTGTGGTTCTAGTTCAATTTCCATCGAGGCATCAGTGCTATTGTTCGCATCTTAAACTTCTTCAAGATCGAACGCGCTCCCACTAGTCTTTCTAGAAACAAAGTCCCTTTCTAGAAAGACCCCAGTCTTTGCCACAACTACCTTGTGCTGACTGGGAATATAGAAGTAATATCCCTTAGTTTCCTTGGGATATCCTATAAAGTAGCACTTGTCAGATTTGGGTCCTAATTTGTCTGAGAATTAACGTCGAACGTAAGCTTCACAACCCCAAATCCTCATGAAAGACACCTGGGCATCTCTCCCAGTCCATATCCTATATGGTGTCTTTATCACGGCCTTGGATGGAACTCGGTTGAGTATAAAAGCTGCCGTGTCTAGAGCATAACCCCAAAGGTATGTCGGAAGATCAGTGTGACTCATCATAGATCGTACCATATCTAATAGGGTACGATTCCTCCTTTCGGATACATCATTCCACTGTGGTGTTCCAGGAGGAGTGAGTTGGGATAGAATCCCACACTCAGCTAGGTAATCACGAAACTCATGGCTAAGGTATTCTCCACCTCGATCTGATTGAAGTATCTTAATACTCTTGCCAAGCTGGTTCTGTACTTCATTCTTGAATTTTTGAACTTTTCAAAGGATTCAGACTTATGTGTCATCAAGTACACATAACCATATCTACTGAAATCATCAGTAAATGTGATGAAGTACCTATAACCGCCTCTAGCAGCAACATTGAAAGGGCCACATACATCACTATGTATGAGTCCTAACAAATCAGTTGCTCTCTCGCTGTGTCCACTAAAGGGAGTCTTGGTCATCTTGCCTCGTAGGCATGACTCACATATCTCAAATGATTCAAAATCAAATGAGTCCAACAAACCATCCTTATGGAGTTGAGATAAGCGCTTGTCATTTATATGACCTAAGCGACAGTGCCAAAGGTAAGTTTGGTTCATGTCATTTGACTTGAACCTCTTGGTATTTACGTTATAGATAGGGCTCTCAAGGTCTAGAATATAGAGTCCATTTAACAGAGCTGCACTACAATAGAACATATCGTTTAAATAAACGGAACAACATTTGTTCTTTATAGTAAACGAGAAACCTTTCTTGTCCAAACAAGAAAATGAAATAATGTTCTTAGTTAATGCAGGCACATAACAACAATCATCTAATTCTAGTACAAGCCCAGAGGGCAGAGATAGATGGTAAGTTCCTACAGCAATAGTAGCAACCCGTGCTCCATTGCCTACTCGTAGGTCTATCTCACCCTTCGTCAATGCACTGCTATTTCTCAGCGCTTGTACATTAGTACAAATGTGCGAAGCACATCCGGTATCTAATACCCACGATGAAAAAATAGAGAGGTTGACTTCTATAACATGTATACCTGAAGTAGAAATCTTATTTCTCTTCTTCGTAAGATCTTCCAGGTATTCATTGGAGTTCCTCTTGCAGTGCCTTGCTTGTCCTTGATATAGGTGACAAAGATGTTCAACCATATCGTAAGCGCCCATCAACTCATGTTGCTTCTGAAGCTCAGAGTTCATGGTCACGAGCATAAGACAGGACTCATCTAATGCGTCATCTTGATGCTTCTTGTAAGGATCTCAGTCTGCTCGCGTGGCAGTGGCAGGAGGAGCCTCCGGAATAGGATGCTCCAGAACGTACAGTTTACGTTGTTGTGTGAGAACTATTCTCAGGTTCCTGTACCAGTCCAGGAAATTTGCTCCGTTGAGCTTGTCCTTCTTAAGGACAGATCGCAGAGAGAAGGTGTTCGTATTCGACGTCATGGTAATCTACAACAGAAATAAATGCAGAAATAAATATCATATTCTTAATCATTTAATTAGGCCTTTAACTAAATGATGCTCCCACTGAATTCTATAATTCATGTGGGACAAGATCCACATCATACTAACCCTTGAGTTAGCTTTGGCTAATACGCCCAAGACTTAGTATGATCGGTAGGTAACGATTACCAATTACATCTCTATGCAACTCTTGTTTATAGGATCAAAATCCGCATTTATATTAAAACTCGAGTTAGCTTTGGCTAATACGCCCGAGAGTTAATATATATATGATTTTGACTTATCTTTCCAACCGTTGGAAGAATGCCTATAGTTATACTCGATCCAACCGAGTTAACTAGGAATACTCAATCTAATTGAGTTGTACTCACCCATGCATTGATAGGCGGGACCAAGATTGTCCCTCCGTACCCTACCAAGATAGTATGTGTTGCTCTTCTTTGGCAGATTCAACAACAACATGCGATCGAGGTAATGGTAGGTATCACGGCATGGTAGGCATTACGAGTTGACGTAATTTAGATCTAATCTAAACGATGATGCGTATCATATACTCGATAGATCTAATCTAATCGAAGGGTGCATCATGTGCACGACTTAGATCTAATCTAATCGTAAGGCACTAATTAATTACTTAATTAACTAGCATGCATCACATACACACAAAACAATTAATTAAATAATTAATCAAATAATTTTGTGATTATGTCATGGCCCTACTACGATCTTCTCAAGCCAATGAGAAGATCGGATGGTCAACCTAAGGTCAATAGCTTCTCAAGCTCCTTCCTTTTGACCACCTTGTGTTGCTCGCGCCTTCCTCGTAACTCCGTCTCGAGTGGATCTTCCACCGCTCCAATTTTTGTACATTACAATTTTAGAAACTCGAGTTACATTCGAGTCTAAATCTAATTTACAACAAGAATAAAATAGAAGGCACGACGTGCAGGTCGCGAATCAAAATACAGCACACACATCACATGACGGCACGCAGGCCGTATTATGAATTACAACACAAATCCAATCACATTGGGTCTTTTTGGGCGATGAATATCACAAAATTAATATATAATTCAAAATTATATATTTTCATAATTTTCTGTAATTTTTTTATAATTTTTACAATTTTATGAGTAAATTTTTCCCGGCGGTCCCATTTAGTGTTTTCGGGCGCAATCGCGGAACGAATCCCCTTGCGGGGCCAGGGGTAGCGCCCCTACCCACGATCTAACCATCGCGAGGGTTCCTTTGCGATCTAACAGCGTCTAAGCCCGCTTTCCCAAAAAATTTTGGGGCGAAACTTTGCCGTTTTGGAAAATTCTTCTCGGTAGTCGAAGCCTACAAGTGCCGAAACATTTGTGCTTCGCTTCTACGAGAAAAATACCCATAAAAACTCTAAAAACTATAAAATTACAGAATATCACAGAACTAAATTTTTTTCATAAAAACAAAAACTAAACTCGTACAAGCTCCGCACGTGGCTCTGATACCACTGTTGGATTTTTCGGGCCGCGAAAACCGCTTTTTCGCGTCGCGGAAACCCCGAAACCCCCTAGCCATTGGATCCGTACGAAGAAAACTTTCAAAAATACGAGTACGAGTTTCAAACTATGATCTACAGTAGATCTACAAAGGGAAAAACATTTTATACCTTTGAAGCGTGCCCTCGCAAATCCCACTCGTCCAACGGTACGCCGGATCTCGAAGTTGTCAACGTAGACAACTCTCTAGTGATATCCACACGAACAAGAAGTGTTCTCTAACACTCAAGGGTGGAGAAGAGAGCACCACAAGTGTGCTAGCACTCTCTAGGGATTTCGGGTAGGATTGGAAGAAGAAGAAAAGAAAAGAAGAGAGCACACTCCTCTAAAATCTCTATGTGACTTTCACTAACCTTTCTTCTTGGATTAGATTCACTCTCTTTTCTTCTCCCTTGCTTGAAACCCACGACCAAGAGAAGAGAAGGAGCAAGAAGAGAGCTTAGGAGGAGGAAGATCACTTGAATGAGAGTTACTCTTGCAAAATGAAACTCTTTTTCATCTAATTCAGTGGTTTGTAACCTCCATGGGATACCAAGAGTCACAACTCTTGGTAACTCCCATGAGGTGCCACTTCACTTAAGTAACCATGATGATGTGGAGCATCATCATTGGTCCACTTAATGCCAACTCACCAATGAGGTGGTATAAAGTCAAGTCAAACTTGACTCTTCATCTTCCTCTCAAGTCAAGTCAAATTTGACTTAATCTCTCTCATGGTTGATCTAATCCAACCATTTAATTCAAGCCAATTTAATATAATGAATCTAATTCATTTAATTAAATTGATTTAATGAGTCATAATCTAAATTAGACTCATTGAGCACATGAAACAACTTGAGTCCAACTCAATTAGCCCAATTAGGATTACTCTTAATCCAATTTGATTCATCAAATGAATCTAATCCTCTTGGTTCATCATATGAACCTAATCTCCATCCACTTGTTCTTTGTGTGTGACCCAATAGGTTCTTGTAACGTTGGCAATGCCCCTAAACTCATTTAGAAACATAAGTAATGAGCGGTATCTAGCAATACATCATTACTACCCAAGTTACAAGAATGTTGAGATCCAACATTACCTTGTGACTACTAATTGTGACTCCTCACAATATATGACAAGTGTCCTTCTATCCTAGACATCTAGATTGATCAATGTGAGGCATAGACCGTGTCATCCTCTAATCAATCTAAATCTTGAACTCCAAGTAGACTCACTCAATCAAATGAGCTCAATATCTCATATTGACTCATTTGGGCATGGCCATGCACTTCGTGGTCTCACTCTATCAAGAATACCGATGTCTCTTCTGTCATATAGGAGGGATAGATCCCATCTACATCACTCACATCCCTCCGCATAATTTGTTACATACCTAGTAATCGCCTTTATAGTCCACCCAGTTACGGGTGACGTTTGACGAAACTAAAGTACATAACTCCTTATGTAGGGAACCATGGTGACTTCAGGTCTAAGGACTAGTAGTCATACTAATAGCCACATGAGAAAGTATATGACACTCATATAACGATCCATGATACTTTCTCATGGCGGGTCATTCAGTATACATTCTCCAATGCATACCCATGTGTCAACTTGATATCTCTATATCCATGACTTGTGAGATCAAGTTATCGAGTTGACCTACATGCTAGTCTTATTGCATTAACATTGTCCCTGAATGTTAATACTCGACTAGGAATGATTAAGAGTAGTGTTCCCTATATCATCTCACTATCGGTTCAACTAACTGATTGATATAGGTGAGAACCTTCTACTCAAGGACGTTATTATACTTAGTTTATTTGGCACCAATACAAGTAAGTATAATAACCAAAAACCAAATGCCTTTAATTATATAGAATATGATACAACAAGTCCAAAATACAATCATCAAATGATTGGCTCTAGGGCTCTAGCTAACACTTTAATCCTCGGACTATCTCCCTGATGGTGACCTCGGTCTACCCATTGCTTTATGGGTAGGCCACAGACGTGAAAGCTTGAGTGATGCCAAATCCATGGCACCATTCCTGAATCTTGCGTCCATGGAACTGTCGACCATTGTTTGAGACCAACTTGTGTGGAATTCCAAATTGGCACAAGATATTCTTCCATAGGAACTGGATGACAGCTCCCTCCGTTATCCTGGCTAAGGCCTCTGCCTCCACCCATTTGAAAAAGTAATCCACTACCACGAGTAGAAAGCGTTTCTGCTCGGGAGCTATGGAAAAAGGTCCCGCAATGTCCATACCCCATTGGTAAAAGGGGCAAGAGACTATTGAAGTTCTCAAAGTCTCCGTCGGCCGATGGATCAGGTTCTGATGCTTCTAGCAAGAGAGAAAGGTGGTTACTAATTGCTGAGCATCCCTTTGTAGGGTAGGCCAAAAATACCCAACCAGGAGTACTTTGCGAGCCAACGTTCTTTCTCCTGCGTGGTTACTGCAACATCCTTGATGAACTTCTTGCAAGGAATATTCTACCTCGTCTAGGCCTAAACATTTAAGCAGTGGTCGAGAGAAGGTCCTCTTGTATAATTGATTCCCGATCAGTACATATGCATGGGCTCTTTTTCTTATCGATCAGGCTTCTTCTTCATCGGCAGGTAAGATGCCTTGCTGAAGGTAAATGATTATTGGAGCTCTCCAATCAATCATCTCTTCGAAATTATTTTGTAGGTCAATCTAAACTATTAGGAAACTCTAAGTTATTGACCTATCCAACACCCAAGTGGTTAAAGAGCTGGCTATTTTGGCTAGGTCATCCGCCCTTTGGTTATCTAACCAGGAAATCTTGGTCACTGTGACTTCCTTGAAGCCCTCCCTCATTTTCTCATATGCTTCTCTATACAACTGTAGCTTCTCATTGTTAACTTCAAAGTTGTCAGCCACTTGCTAAGTTACCAGCTGAGAATCTGAATGAATGATCACCCGAGTGGCTCTAACGTGCCAAGCTGCCTGCAATCCAGCTAGTAGGGCTTCATACTCCGTCTCGTTCTTGGTAGCTCTGAAGTTTAGCCAGATCGCTAGTTGCATGATATCTTTCTGAGGGGATATCAGAAGTATCCCTACTCCGCTTCCTTGTTGAGTGGACGACCCATCCACATATATTTTCCATGTTTCCTCAAAGTCAGGCTGATGGACCTCCATGAGAAAATCTACCAAAGCTTATGCTTTAATCGCTATTTGAGGCTGATATTATATATCATACTCTCCCAATTCTGTTGCCTATTTGATGAGACGGCCGACTGTTTCCATATTAGTAAGAGTTCTCCCCATGGTGCTATTGGTCAAGACCGTAATTGGGTGTACCAAGAAGTAATGTCTTAGGTGGCGAGCCATGAGGACCAATCCATAAACCAACGTTTCTAGGGGCATATATTGGGACTTGACCCCTTTCAATAAGTAGCTGAAGAAGTACACTGATAGTTGTTGTAAAGCCCGAAAAATTCCCGAATTTATTTTAGAATTATTCTATGATTTTTCTGGAATTTTTAGATATTTTTCCGGAATTTTCCGAGTAGCGGAAGTAGCAAAAATAAATAGAATCGTAAAACGGCCTAAGCGGGAATTGAACCCGAGACCTACGGTTTACGGATAATGTTAGAAACCAGTGAACCCAGCAGGGCCGTGCTGAAAGGAAAGGGATTCAATAATATTTATGTTAGGTTTGGGCGGAAATTACCACTTAATATAAATAGGAGGTTCAAGTGGGTTTGGTTTATTTTAACTTAGTTTTGGTTTGGAAATCTCTCAACCAAAACCTCACGCCACTTTTTCTCCTCTCCCAAAACCTCACGCCGCCTCTTCTTTCCTCCTCCTTCTCTCGGCGCCCTAGCCCAAGGTCCCTAGGTTCATCTTCCGGCGACGACTCCAACACGAAAGAGGTTCTTCTCCGCGAGAGGAACGCGAAGACGTGATCGGATCGTCGAGAGGATCATCTCCACCGGAGTTCTAGCGAATAGAATCGTAAGAAATTACGATCAAGAGGTAAGAAACCCCTCGCCTGCAGTATAATAGCTTCCGGTTGAGTTTTTATACTTTAGTTAGGATGTATGCGGATTTTTATCGATATCTAGGGTGTATTTAACTCTCTTCGCAGATTAGGGACTTAGTTGAGCACCTTTAGATGGGCCGGGCATGTCTTCCCTCTTCAGATAGGAGGTTAGATGTTGTCGGGTGCCTAGAGGTGGTCTCCCTAATAGGGAGAAGAGTTAGAGCATCCCAGGTGTTCGATAAAATAGCTAGTTTAGTAAAAATGCACCATAGGCATTTGTAACAGCTCAGTTAGATACTTTAGAGGTATCTATTCAGTATTTTCAGTTTATTTCAGCTTATATGGATTAGATATCCAATGGGTGGGCTCCCACGCCTCTAGGTTTAGATAACCTAGCTCTAGGTTCGAGATAACCTAGGAATAGTATGAAAAGCGTGTATTAGCTATTTCAGTTTATTTTCAGTGGCACTGCATTCGATTAGATATCCATTGGGTTGGACTCCCGCATCGTCCCTAGGTTCGACAACCTAGTAACCCTGCTAAATTCGGGACTTGCAACCCGGTCTAGTAGGGATGCTGTACAAAGCAAGAAGAGTTCAAAGCAAGATGTTTATTATTTTCACTTATTATGTACTAGTTTTCAAACTCAAAATCAGTTATGTTAGTTGAGTTGATTTCAGTTTAGTTTAGTTTAGCTCAGTATTATGTTTCATTCAGTTCTCTATGTTAGCTTTATGATTAGTTGTATGCTATGCCATGACTTGTTCAATATGCCATGTTTCTATGATTGTATGCCATGCCATGCTAGCCTGTTCAAAATATTTTCGAATAGCATGTTTTCAAATCATAACCGCATCGTATGCATGATTTTGTGAGGTAGATGGTTTCTTACTAGCGTTAGCTTAGTACTACTTTTCTTATACTGCAGATACAGGTAAAAGAAAAGTGGATTAGCAGTGGAGGCTGGAGGTCAATGCAGATGAGGATGTGTGTGTGTGGAACTGGAATGAAAGATCTCAGGGATCTAACAAGTTTTAATTATGCATTAGAACTCGTTAGCATTTACGTTCAGCACTTTCAGCTTATTAGTTTTGATACTTTCATTTTCATGCAATTTAGATTTGGAACGCATTGAACTATGAAAGAATGTTTTAAAATGTCAGTAATCATGTTAGAATGTTATTACATGTTGTTAGAATAGTTTATTATGCAGTAGGTAGTCGTTAGATTGTATTTTGGCACGCCAAAGTGCTGAAGTCTGATTTTCCGGGCGAAATCAGACTCTGATCGATCTCCCGACCGATCGAGCTGATCGTGCCAGAATCGGTCTGCCGACCGATCCAGACGGATCTGATATCAGATCTCCTCGGATCGGTCACCGACCGATCGGTAATAGAGCTTCCGGAGAATTCCTTCTGGATCGGTGCCGACCGATCGAGATATCCGGATCGGTCACCGACCGATCGGTATATCAGAATACAAGAGCTTCCGGAGAATTCAGTTCTGGATCGGCCCGACCGATCAGACATACTGGATCGTGTCTGCCGATCCGGTGGGAACGAATCGTAGCAGGTCTGATCGATCCGTGGATCGATCAGCAGCTAGCTGGGAAGTAAATTATGAGTCCCTAGCTAAGTTGGGATGTTTAGTTTCCCCTCTTTAGCACATGTACACCAGCAAAGGAGGTCTTTAGACCTTTCTTATCAGCTGTCTTAGTTATAGTAGAGTAAAATTTTAATTAGCCCAGCTTTCCGCACAGTATAGTTTAGCACAGTACAACTGTAGCGATTCGCCTTATAGCCTAGTAGTAGAAGGCGGGTCGTTACAGAGTGGTATCAGAGCGAGGTTCCATACTTCCTACACACACATCAGCATTGTACCTGCAGCTTCCAAGTAAGAATACCTCTACTCTCTTAATTGTTCTTGTTTATAGTTACAGTTCATGTTATATGCTTATTGCCGGTTAGTACATGATAGTTTAAACAGGATGTTAGAAATTATATAACTGTGATAGTATTAGTTATACATATGTTCTCTATGTCATTAGAAATGGCACGAGGACGCCCAGCTAGAAGGGCACTAGCTACTGAGCCCCAGCAAGAGGCAGGCAGTTCAGTGCCTCCTCCAGACCTTACAGCATTAGTGGCTCAGTTACAGCAGCAGCTAGCTGAACAGCAACATTAAAGGCTAATCAGCAAAGTACCCCCACAGTCACCCCGGAACCGAATTTGACAACTCCGGTAGTCTTAGAGGTTCCACCAGCTCAGCCTACAGCACCAGCACCAGCACCAGCAGCCCCAGCAGCTGAGCCAAGGAAGGAAGCCTATCTAATCCAGTGGCAGCGAGTCAAGCCAGAGAACTTCTCAGGCACTAGTGAACCATGGGATGCTCAAGCCTGGTTCAAAACACTGGAGAGCACGATGGAGCTTCTGGACTGGCCAGAACACGAGAAGGTGAAGTGTGCCTCCTTCTGCTTGACAGGAGATGCACGCATGTGGTGGGAAAGGATCAGAACGAAGCGCCCCGTGAATCAGATGTCATGGGGGGACTTCGAGAGGGAATTCTTCGAGGAGTTCTTTCACATGCGGGTTACAAACCGCCACTACGACGAGTTCACGGAGTTTCGTCAGGGCAACCTTTCGGTGGAGGAAGCCGTGAAGAAATTCAACAGGTTGGCTCGTCTATGTCCAGAGTTAGTCAGCACAGAGAAGGAACGAGTCCGGTTGATGCTCAAGATGCTGAGGCCCGAGATCGCAGTGAACGTGGCTGGTGGCATTCATAGGCCACAGACCACGGAGGAGCTAGTGAGCAGTGCCTTGACCACAGAGTATTACCAGAACAACATGAAGCAACAGAAGCAAGTCTCCTCAGAGTCCAAAGGCCAAGGAAGCTCTCACACTCAGAAACAGCAGGGCCACAGCTCCAACTGGAAAGGGAACTCCAACAGCAAGCGCAAATCAGGGAGTGACCCAAGAGGAGGGCCATCTAGCAAGCGACCCAGTTATCCAAAGTGTGCTACTTGTGGGAAATTCCACCCAGGGGTTTGTCGCAAGGGCGCACGAGGATGCTTTGAATGTGGACAAGAAGGGCACATGGCCAAGCAGTGCCCGAACAAGGCCGGTCTTCCTCAGCCACAGCAGATTCAGTATGCAGGCCAGCCAGCTCAGTTATATCAGATGCAGGCCGCTCTAGAAGGCCCACATATCAGCCAGGGCAGATTAGAAGCCCCCCAGCTATGGCGAATGCGAGGATCTACTCACTCACCAGAGAGGACGTAGCAAATGCCTCGACAGTCGTCACAGGTCAGATTAGCATTTTTCAGTATAGTGCTACTGTTCTATTTGATACTGGGGCAACCCATTCATATATAGCCAGGATGTTCTCCGAAAAATTAGAGGTACCCCCAGAGATACTCAGCGGTCAGTTTTTGACGGCGCTACCTTCAGGAGAGATCATGGCGTCCACGCACTGGCTCAGAGCAGTGCCAGTCATTATAGCAGACAGGGAGCTTTTTGGTGATCTGATAGTGCTAGAAATGACTGACTATGACGTTATCTTCGGAATGGATTTTTTGGTCAAATACGGTGCCTCTATCGAGTGCCGTAAACAGAAAGTCACGTTCCAACCTGAAGCAGAAGCACTGTTCGAATTCGTCGGGGAACCAAGGAGAAAGGCCAAGAGGTTTCTCTCAGCTATGAAGGCACAGAAGTTACTGGATTCAGGATGCACGGGATTCTTAGCACACGTGGTCAGCACCAGTCAGGACAGGGACCAACAGTTACTACCCAGCAGTCTTCCCTGAAGAGCTACCAGGCTTAGCACCAGACAGGGAGATTGAATTTGAGATAGAGCTTATTCCCGGCACAAATCCAATTTCCAAGGCACCAGACCGCATGGCTCCAGCAGAACTGAAGGAACTTCAGGAGCAATTACAGGAGCTGCTTGACAAGGGTTTCATACGCCCGAGTCACTCACCATGGGGAGCGCCTGTATTGTTCGTGAAGAAGAAGGATGGAAGCATGCGACTGTGCATAGACTACAGATCACTGAACCAAGTCACCATCAAGAACAGGTATCCTCTTCCCAGAATCGATAACCTGTTCGACCAGCTGAAGGGAGCAGCAGTGTTCTCTAAGATAGATCTCAGATCAGGTTATCATCAGGTGAAGGTTAAAGAAGGGGATATACCCAAGACAACATTCAGAATCAGATACGGACACTACGAGTTCGTGGTCATGCCCTTCGGCGTGACCAATTCTCCAGCTACATTCATGGATCTCATGAACAGAGTATTCAGGGAGTATTTGGATAAGTTTGTTATTGTGTTTATCGATAACATCCTTATCTACTCAGGAACTCAGGAAGAACACTCAGAGCACCTGAAACTAGTGTTGCAGACCCTTCAGCAAAACCAGCTATACGCCAAGTTCACGAAATGTGAATTTTGGCTAGATCAGGTGTCCTTCCTGGGTCATATCATCTCAAAGGATGGTATTATGGTAGATCCCAGCAAGATAGAAGCAGTAAGTAACTGGAAGAGACCCAGGAACGCGAGCTTTATGGGATTAGCAGGATATTACAGGAAGTTTGTAGAGGATTTCTCGGTAGCCTCCCCAGCGGCTCTTACGGAAAGAACAGGAAATTCCGGTGGAGGATCGTGAGAATGAGCTAAAAGGAGATTGACGGTGCTCTATTTTGGCTCGCGGTGACACCAGCAGCTTTGACATCTATAGTGATGCCTCTAAGTTGGGACTAGGAGCAGTACTGATGCAAAACGGCAAGGTGATCGCCTATGCCTCCAGACAACTCAAGGATTATGAGAAGAATTACCCTACTCATGACCTTGAGCTTGCAGCAGTAGTGTTCGCTCTCAAAATTTGGAGACATTACTTATATGGAGCTCAGTGCAGAGTGTATACAGATCATCAGAGTCTGAAGTACTTCTTCACTCAGAAGGATGCGACAGCGCAGATGGCTTGAGCTGGTCAAGGACTACGATATAGACATCCTCTACCATCCAGGGAAAGCCAATAAGGTAGCAGATGCACTTAGCAGGAAATCCAGTGCTACCTTATTGTCTCTTACAGCCATGTCGCCGCCCCTACAGAAGGAGATCGTGGATTTCGGTCTCGAACTCATCGTGGGACAGCTCTCTACTATGACCCTAGAGTCTACCTTGCTTGGTGATATTCAGTCAGCTCAGGATCAGGACCCTGAGATTCAGAGAATCAAGCAAGGGCTAGCAGAATCAGAAAGTAGAGAATTCAGAGTGTCCGATAGCGGGGTGTTGTATTTTGGTGACTCTGTGTTCCGGATCGGGAGGAGCTACGGAAGATTTTAGATGAGGCTCACGGGACTCCCACGCGATGCATCCAGGCTCCACCAAAATGTATCAAGACTGAAGAAACACTTTTGGTGGCCCGGGATGAGCGAGACATCGCCAGATATGTTAGCATCTGCCTCACATGTCCGAGGGTCAAGGCGGAACATCAGCGACCGTGAGGAGTTCTGCAGCCTATACTGATTCCAGAATGGAAGTGGGAGGATATCTCGATGGACTTCATAGTGGGGCTACCCAGAACCACAAATGGTTTTGATGCCATCTGGGTAATAGTTGACAGGTTGACTAAATCAGCCCACTTCCTAGCTATCAAGATATCCTACTCCATGGAGAAGCTAGCTCAGTTGTATCTCCAGGAGATCGTCAGACTACATGGAGTCCCACGAACCATCATTTCAGACAGAGAGATTTACATCACACTTCGGAAGTGTGTTCAGTTAGCTATGGGCACCCAGTTAAAATTCAGCACAGCTTTCCATCCTCAGACAGATGGTCAGACGGAGCGAGTAAATCAGGTACTCGAAGATATGCTCCGAGCTTGTGCCCTAGATTTCAAGGGAAGTTGGTGCAAATATCTGAGTCTAGCAGAATTTGCATACAACAACAGCTATCAGGCCACTATCGGCATGGATCCTTATGAGGCACTCTATGGGCGGAGGTGCAGATCACCAATCTGCTGGTATGAGAGTGGTGAACAGAAGGAGCTAGAGCTTCAGACAGATCTAGTGGCAGATACCACAGCAGCTATACAGCAGATTCGCCAGAGGATAGAAACAGCACAGAGCCGTCAGAAGAGCTATGCCGATACACGCCGCAGACCCCTAGAGTTTTCAGTTGGGGATACAGTTTTCCTCAGAGTAGCTCCCATGAAGGGAGTCATGCGTTTCGGAAAGAAGGGCAAGCTAGCTCCCAGATATGTGGGACCATACCTTATCACGAAGAGAGTGGGCAAGGTAGCATATGAGCTAGAGCTACCTCAGGAGATGTCAGCTGTCCACAACGTATTTCATGTCTCCATGCTGAAGAAGCATATTCCAGACGCCACCCAGGTGATTGAGCCCCAGTTGGTACAGGTCCGTGATGATCTCAGCTATGACAGTCGGCCTATTCAGATAATAGACCGAGCAGTAAAGAAATTACGGAACAAGGAAGTACCATTAGTTAAAGTCAGCTGGCAAAATCACACAGCAGCAGAGGCGACTTGGGAGACAGAGGCCAGCATGAGACAGAAGTACCCAGAATTGTTTTAAGTTCGGGGACGAACTTTTTATAAGGTATGGGGGATTGTAAAGCCCGAAAAATTCCCGAATTTATTTTAGAATTATTCTATGATTTTTCTGGAATTTTTAGATATTTTTCCGGAATTTTCCGAGTAGCGGAAGTAGCAAAATTATAAAGTAACCAGTAGAAGGAATTGAACCGAGCTACTATTTTACGGATAATGTTAGAAACCAGTGAACCCAGCAGGGCCGTGCTGAAAGGAAAGGGATTCAATAATATTTATGTTAGGTTTGGGCGGAAATTACCACTTAATATAAATAGGAGGTTCAAGTGGGTTTGGTTTATTTTAACTTAGTTTTGGTTTGGAAATCTCTCAACCAAAACCTCACGCCACTTTTTCTCCTCTCCCAAAACCTCACGCCGCCTCTTCTTTCCTCCTCCTTCTCTCGGCGCCCTAGCCCAAGGTCCCTAGGTTCATCTTCCGGCGACGACTCCAACACGAAAGAGGTTCTTCTCCGCGAGAGGAACGCGAAGACGTGATCGGATCGTCGAGAGGATCATCTCCACCGGAGTTCTAGCGAATAGAATCGTAAGAAATTACGATCAAGAGGTAAGAAACCCCTCACCTGCAGTATAATAGCTTCCGGTTGAGTTTTTATACTTTAGTTAGGATGTATGCGGATTTTTATCGATATCTAGGGTGTATTTAACTCTCTTCGCAGATTAGGGACTTAGTTGAGCACCTTTAGATGGGCCGGGCATGTCTTCCCTCTTCAGATAGGAGGTTAGATGTTGTCGGGTGCCTAGAGGTGGTCTCCCTAATAGGGAGAAGAGTTAGAGCATCCCAGGTGTTCGATAAAATAGCTAGTTTAGTAAAAATGCACCATAGGCATTTGTAACAGCTCAGTTAGATACTTTAGAGGTATCTATTCAGTATTTTCAGTTTATTTCAGCTTATATGGATTAGATATCCAATGGGTGGGCTCCCACAGTCGCCTCTAGGTTTAGATAACCTAGCTCTAGGTTCAGATAACCTAGGAATAGTATGAAAAAGCATGTATTAGCTATTTCAGTATTTTATTTTCAGTGGCACTGTACTGGATTAGATATCCATTGGGTTGGACTCCCACAGTCGTCCCTAGGTTCAGACAACCTAGTAAACCCTGCTAAATTCGGGACTTGCAACCCCGGGTCTAGTAGGGATGCGCGCACAGCAAGTACAGTTGCCGGGCCCAACAGCATGTTTATTATTTTCACTTATTATGTACTAGTTTTCAAACTCAAAATCAGTTATGTTAGTTGAGTTGATTTCAGCTTCAGTTTAGTTTAGTTTAGCTCAGTATTATGTTTCAGTTCAGTTCTCTATGTTAGCTTTATGATTAGTTGTATGCTATGCCATGACTTGTTCAGTATGCCATGTTTCTATGATTGTATGCCATGCCATGCTAGCCTGTTCAAAATATTTTCGAATAGCATGTTTTCAAATCATAACTGCATCGTATGCATGATTTTGTGAGGTAGATGGTTTCTTACTAAGCGTTAGCTTACAGGTACTACTTTTCTTATACTGCAGATACAGGTAAAAGAAAAGTGGATTAGCAGTGGAGGCTGGAGGTCAATGCAGATGAGGATGTGTGTGTGTGGAACTGGAATGAAAGATCTCAGGGATCTAACAAGTTTTAATTATGCATTAGAACTCGTTAGCATTTACGTTCAGCACTTTCAGCTTATTAGTTTTGATACTTTCATTTTCATGCAATTTAGATTTGGAACGCATTGAACTATGAAAGAATGTTTTAAAATGTCAGTAATCATGTTAGAATGTTATTACATGTTGTTAGAATAGTTTATTATGCAGTAGGTAGTCGTTAGATTGTATTTTGGCACGCCAAAGTGCTGAAGTCTGATTTTCCGGGCGAAATCAGACTCTGATCGGTCTCCAGACCGATCAGAGCCTGATCGTGCCACTGGATCGGTCTGCCGACCGATCCAGACGGATACAGTATGCTACGGTATCCTCCTGGATCTCCAGCGCAATACAGTAGCTTCCGGAGAATTCCCAGGTTCCTGGATCGGTCTGCCGACCGATCCAGACATACCTGGATCGGTCAGCCGACCGATCCAGCGCAATACAGTAGCTTCCGGAGAATTCCCAGGTTCCTGGATCGGTCTGCCGACCGATCCAGACATACCTGGATCGGTCTGCCGACCGATCCAGCTGGGGACAGAATCGTAGCAGGTCTGATCGATCCGTGGATCGATCAGCAGCTAGCTGGGAAGTAAATTATGAGTCCCTAGCTAAGTTGGGATGTTTAGTTTCCCCTCTTTAGCACATGTACACCAGCAAAGGAGGTCTTTAGACCTTTCTTATCAGCTGTCTTAGTTATAGTAGAGTAAAATTTTAATTAGCCCAGCTTTCCGCACAGTATAGTTTAGCACAGTACAACTGTAGCGATTCGCCTTATAGCCTAGTAGTAGAAGGCGGGTCGTTACAGAGTGGTATCAGAGCAGTGTTCCATACTTCCTACACACACATCAGCATTGTACCTGCAGCTTCCAAGTAAGAATACCTCTACTCTCTTAATTGTTCTTGTTTATAGTTACAGTTCATGTTATATGCTTATTGCCGGTTAGTACATGATAGTTTAAACAGGATGTCAGAAATTATATAACTGTGATAGTATTAGTTATACATATGTTCTCTATGTCATTAGAAATGGCACGAGGACGCCCAGCTAGAAGGGCACTAGCTACTGAGCCCCAGCAAGAGGCAGGCAGTTCAGTGCCTCCTCCAGACCTTACAGCATTAGTGGCTCAGTTACAGCAGCAGCTAGCTGAACAGCAACAGGAGATAGCCACCTTAAAGGCTAATCAGCAAAGTACCCCCACAGTCACCCCGGAACCGAATTTGACAACTCCGGTAGTCTTAGAGGTTCCACCAGCTCAGCCTACAGCACCAGCACCAGCACCAGCAACCCCAGCAGCTGAGCCAAGGAAGGAAGCCTATCTAATCCAGTGGCAGCGAGTCAAGCCAGAGAACTTCTCAGGCACTAGTGAACCATGGGATGCTCAAGCCTGGTTCAAAACACTGGAGAGCACGATGGAGCTTCTGGACTGGCCAGAACACGAGAAGGTGAAGTGTGCCTCCTTCTGCTTGACAGGAGATGCACGCATGTGGTGGGAAAGGATCAGAACGAAGCGCCCCGTGAATCAGATGTCATGGGGGGACTTCGAGAGGGAATTCTTCGAGGAGTTCTTTCACATGCGGGTTACAAACCGCCACTACGACGAGTTCACGGAGTTTCGTCAGGGCAACCTTTCAGTGGAGGAAGCCGTGAAGAAATTCAACAGGTTGGCTCGTCTATGTCCAGAGTTAGTCAGCACAGAGAAGGAACGAGTCCGGTTGATGCTCAAGATGCTGAGGCCCGAGATCGCAGTGAACGTGGCAGGTGGCATTCATAGGCCACAGACCACGGAGGAGCTAGTGAGCAGTGCCTTGACCACAGAGCATTACCAGAACAGCATGAAGCAACAGAAGCAAGTCTCCTCAGAGTCCAAAGGCCAAGGAAGCTCTCACACTCAGAAACAGCAGGGCCACAGCTCCAACTGGAAAGGGAACTCCAACAGCAAGCGCAAATCAGGGAGTGACCCAAGAGGAGGGCCATCTAGCAAGCGACCCAGTTATCCAAAGTGTGCTACTTGTGGGAAATTCCACCCAGGGGTTTGTCGCAAGGGCACACGAGGATGCTTTGAATGTGGACAAGAAGGGCACATGGCCAAGCAGTGCCCGAACAAGGCCGGTCTTCCTCAGCCACAGCAGATTCAGTATGCAGGCCAGCCAGCTCAGTTATATCAGATGCAGGCCGCTCTAGAAGGCCCACATATCAGCCAGGGCAGATTAGAAGCCCCCCCAGCTATGGCGAATGCGAGGATCTACTCACTCACCAGAGAGGACGTAGCAAATGCCTCGACAGTCGTCACAGGTCAGATTAGCATTTTTCAGTATAGTGCTACTGTTCTATTTGATACTGGGGCAACCCATTCATATATAGCCAGGATGTTCTCCGAAAAATTAGAGGTACCCCCAGAGATACTCAGCGGTCAGTTTTTGACGGCGCTACCTTCAGGAGAGATCATGGCGTCCACGCACTGGCTCAGAGCAGTGCCGGTCATTATAGCAGACAGGGAGCTCTTTTGCGATCTGATAGTGCTAGAAATGACCGACTATGACGTTATCTTCGGAATGGACTTTTTGGTCAAATACGGTGCCTCTATCGAGTGCCGTAAACAGAAAGTCACGTTCCAACCTGAAGCGGAAGCACAGTTCGAATTCGTCGGGGAACCAAGGAGAAAGGCCAAGAGGTTTCTCTCAGCTATGAAGGCACAGAAGTTACTGGATTCAGGATGCACGGGATTCCTAGCACACGTAGTCAGCACCAGTCAGGACAGGGACCAACAGCTAGCAGAGGTCCGAGTCGTTTGTGACTACCCAGCAGTCTTCCCTGAAGAGCTACCAGGCTTAGCACCAGACAGGGAGATTGAATTTGAGATAGAGCTTATTCCCGGCACAAATCCAATTTCCAAGGCACCATACCGCATGGCTCCAGCAGAATTGAAGGAACTTCAGGAGCTGCTTGACAAGGGTTTCATACGCCCGAGTCACTCACCATGGGGAGCGCCTGTGTTGTTCGTGAAGAAGAAGGATGGAAGCATGCGACTGTGCATAGACTACAGATCACTGAACCAGGTCACAATCAAAAACAGGTATCCTCTTCCCAGAATAGATGACCTATTCGATCAGCTGAAGGGGGCATCAGTGTTCTCTAAGGTAGATCTCAGATCAGGTTATCATCAAGTAAAGGTTAAAGAAGGGGATATACCAAAGACAGCATTCAGAACCAGATACGGACACTACGAGTTCGTGGTCATGCCCTTTGGCGTGACCAATGCTCCAGCTACATTCATGGATCTCATGAACAGAGTATTCAGGGAGTATTTAGATAAGTTTGTTATTGTGTTTATCGATGACATTCTTATCTACTCAGGAACTCAGGAAGAACACGCAGAGCACCTGAAACTAGTATTGCAGACACTTCAGCAGAACCAGCTATACGCCAAATTCACGAAATGTGAATTCTGGCTTGATCAGGTAGCCTTCCTGGGTCACATCATCTCCAAGGATGGCGTTATGGTGGATCCCAGCAAGATAGAAGCAGTAAGTAACTGGAAGCAGCCGAAGAACGCCAGTGAAATCAGGAGCTTTCTGGGATTAGCAGGATATTACAGGAAGTTCGTAGAGGATTTCTCCAGGGTAGCCTCCCCACTGACAGCTCTTACCAGAAAGAACAGGAAATTCCAGTGGACAGAGGACTGTGAGAACAGCAGTGCTCCTATTTTGGCTCTGCCAGACGACACCAGCAGCTTTGACATCTATAGTGATGCCTCTAAGTTGGGACTAGGAGCAGTACTGATGCAAAACGGCAAGGTGATCGCCTATGCCTCCAGACAACTCAAGGATTATGAGAAGAATTACCCTACTCATGACCTTGAGCTTGCAGCAGTGGTCTTTCTCTCAAAATTTGGAGACATTACTTATATGGAGCTCGGTGCAGAGTGTATCAGATCATCGGAGTCTCAAGTACTTCTTCACTCGTAGGATCTGAATATGCGACAGATGGCTTGAGCTGGTCAAGGACTACGATATAGACATCCTCTACCATCGGGAAAGCCAATAAGGTAGCGGATGCACTTAGGTGAAATCGCTACCTTATTGTCTCTGACCATGTCGCCGCCCCTACGTAAGGAGATCGTGGATTTCGGTCTCGAACTCATCGTGGACAGCTCTCTACTATGACCCTAGAGTCTACCTTGCTTGGTGATATTCAGTCAGCTCAGGATCAGGACCCTGAGATTCAGAGAATCAAGCAAGGGCTAGCAGAATCAGAAAGTAGAGAATTCAGAGTGTCCGATAGCGGGGTGTTGTATTTTGGCGACAGACTCTGTGTTCCAGATCAGGAGGAGCTACGGAGACAGATTTTAGATGAGGCTCACAGGACTCCCTACGCGATGCATCCAGGCTCCACCAAAATGTATCAAGACCTGAAGAAACACTTTTGGTGGCCCGGGATGAAGCGAGACATCGCCAGATATGTTAGCATCTGCCTCACCTGTCAGAGGGTCAAGGCAGAACATCAGCGACCAGGAGGAGTTCTGCAGCCTATACAGATTCCAGAATGGAAGTGGGAGGATATCTCGATGGACTTCATAGTGGGGCTACCCAGAACCACAAATGGTTTTGATGCCATCTGGGTAATAGTTGACAGGTTGACTAAATCAGCCCACTTCCTAGCTATCAAGATATCCTACTCCATGGAGAAGCTAGCTCAGTTGTATCTCCAGGAGATCGTCAGACTACATGGAGTCCCACGAACCATCATTTCAGACAGAGACAGCAGATTTACATCACACTTCTGGAAGTGTGTTCAGTTAGCTATGGGCACCCAGTTAAAATTCAGCACAGCTTTCCATCCTCAGACAGATGGTCAGACGGAGCGAGTAAATCAGGTACTCGAAGATATGCTCCGAGCTTGTGCCCTAGATTTCAAGGGAAGTTGGTGCAAATATCTGAGTCTAGCAGAATTTGCATACAACAACAGCTATCAGGCCACTATCGGCATGGCTCCTTATGAGGCACTCTATGGGCGGAGGTGCAGATCACCAATCTGCTGGTATGAGAGTGGTGAATAGAAAGACAGATCTAGTGGCAGATACCACAGCAGCTATACAGCAGATTCGCCAGAGGATAGAAACAGCACAGAGCCGTCAGAAGAGCTATGCCGATACACGCCGCAGACCCCTAGAGTTTTCAGTTGGGGATACAGTTTTCCTCAGAGTAGCTCCCATGAAGGGAGTCATGCGTTTCGGGAAGAAGGGCAAGCTAGCTCCCAGATATGTGGGACCATACCTTATCACGAAGAGAGTGGGCAAGGTAGCATATGAGCTAGAGCTACCTCAGGAGATGTCAACTGTCCACAACGTATTTCATGTCTCCATGCTGAAGAAGCATATCCCAGACGCCACCCAGGTGATTGAGCCCCAGTTGGTACAGGTCCGTGATGATCTCAGCTATGACAGTCGGCCTATTCAGATAATAGACCGAGCAGTAAAGAAATTACGGAACAAGGAAGTACCATTAGTTAAAGTCAGCTGGCAAAATCACACAGCGGCAGAGGCGACTTGGGAGACAGAGACAAGCATGAGACAGAAGTACCCAGAATTGTTTTAAGTTCGGGGACGAACTTTTTATAAGGTATGGGGGATTGTAAAGCCCGAAAAATTCCCGAATTTATTTTAGAATTATTCTATGATTTTTCTGGAATTTTTAGATATTTTTCCGGAATTTTCCGAGTAGCGGAAGTAGCAAAAATAAATATAAACGAAAACGCCTAGCGGAATTGAACCCGAGACCTACGGTTCTATGATAATGTTAGAAACCATGAACCAGCAGGGTCGTGCTGAAAGGAAAGGGATTCAATAATATTTATGTTAGGTTTGGGCGGAAATTACCACTTAATATAAATAGGAGGTTCAAGTGGGTTTGGTTTATTTTAACTTAGTTTTGGTTTGGAAATCTCTCAACCAAAACCTCACGCCACTTTTTCTCCTCTCCCAAAACCTCACGCCGCCTCTTCTTTCCTCCTCCTTCTCTCGGCGCCCTAGCCCAAGGTCCCTAGGTTCATCTTCCGGCGACGACTCCAACACGAAAGAGGTTCTTCTCCGCGAGAGGAACGCGAAGACGTGATCGGATCGTCGAGAGGATCATCTCCACCGGAGTTCTAGCGAATAGAATCGTAAGAAATTACGATCAAGAGGTAAGAAACCCCTCACCTGCAGTATAATAGCTTCCGGTTGAGTTTTTATACTTTAGTTAGGATGTATGCGGATTTTTATCGATATCTAGGGTGTATTTAACTCTCTTCGCAGATTAGGGACTTAGTTGAGCACCTTTAGATGGGCCGGGCATGTCTTCCCTCTTCAGATAGGAGGTTAGATGTTGTCGGGTGCCTAGAGGTGGTCTCCCTAATAGGAGAAGAGTTAGAGCATCCTGTGTGTTCGATAAAATAGCTAGTTTAGTAAAAATGCACCATAGGCATTTGTAACAGCTCAGTTAGATACTTTAGAGGTATCTATTCAGTATTTTCAGTTTATTTCAGCTTATATGGATTAGATATCCAATGGGTGGGCTCCCACAGTCGCCTCTAGGTTTAGATAACCTAGCTCTAGGTTCAGATAACCTAGGAATAGTATGAAAAAGCATGTATTAGCTATTTCAGTATTTTATTTTCAGTGGCACTGTACTGGATTAGATATCCATTGGGTTGGACTCCCACAGTCGTCCCTAGGTTCAGACAACCTAGTAAACCCTGCTAAATTCGGGACTTGCAACCCCGGGTCTAGTAGGGATGCGCGCACAGCAAGTACAGTTGCCGGGCCCAACAGCATGTTTATTATTTTCACTTATTATGTACTAGTTTTCAAACTCAAAATCAGTTATGTTAGTTGAGTTGATTTCAGCTTCAGTTTAGTTTAGTTTAGCTCAGTATTATGTTTCAGTTCAGTTCTCTATGTTAGCTTTATGATTAGTTGTATGCTATGCCATGACTTGTTCAGTATGCCATGTTTCTATGATTGTATGCCATGCCATGCTAGCCTGTTCAAAATATTTTCGAATAGCATGTTTTCAAATCATAACTGCATCGTATGCATGATTTTGTGAGGTAGATGGTTTCTTACTAAGCGTTAGCTTACAGGTACTACTTTTCTTATACTGCAGATACAGGTAAAAGAAAAGTGGATTAGCAGTGGAGGCTGGAGGTCAATGCAGATGAGGATGTGTGTGTGTGGAACTGGAATGAAAGATCTCAGGGATCTAACAAGTTTTAATTATGCATTAGAACTCGTTAGCATTTACGTTCAGCACTTTCAGCTTATTAGTTTTGATACTTTCATTTTCATGCAATTTAGATTTGGAACGCATTGAACTATGAAAGAATGTTTTAAAATGTCAGTAATCATGTTAGAATGTTATTACATGTTGTTAGAATAGTTTATTATGCAGTAGGTAGTCGTTAGATTGTATTTTGGCACGCCAAAGTGTCAAGTCTGATTTTCCGGCGAATCGACTCGATCGATCTCGCACCGATCGAGCTGATCGTGCCAGCATCGAATCGGGACCGATCGAGACGGATCTGATGCTCAGTATCCTCTGGATCGGTCGGACCGATCGGAATATCTGAGCTTCGGAGAATTTTCTGGATCGGTCCGACCGATCGGATACCTGGATCGGTCGACCGATCCAGGTCAGATCTAACCCTGGAGAATTCCTTCTGGATCGGTCAGCCGACCGATCCAGATACCTGGATCGGTCTGCCGACCGATCCAGCTGATCAGAGGTCCGATCGATCCGTGGATCGATCAGCAGCTAGCTGGGAAGTAAATTATGAGTCCCTAGCTAAGTTGGGATGTTTAGTTTCCCCTCTTTAGCACATGTACACCAGCAAAGGAGGTCTTTAGACCTTTCTTATCAGCTGTCTTAGTTATAGTAGAGTAAAATTTTAATTAGCCCAGCTTTCCGCACAGTATAGTTTAGCACAGTACAACTGTAGCGATTCGCCTTATAGCCTAGTAGTAGAAGGCGGGTCGTTACAGTTGTACATCATCTTGCTCTTTTACCAACACCGCCCCCACGGCCTCAGGGATAGCTAATAGATATACCCAGAGCAGCTCTCCCACAATAGACTTAAATAGGGAGGGTAAGGTCTCTAGATGCTTCTTTAGTTCCTCAAAAGTTTTGTTGTACTATTCATCCCACTGAAACTTGGCAGCCCTTCTAAGCACTTTGAAGAAAGGGAGTGCTCAGTCAGTAGATCGGGACATGAACCGAGAGAGTGTCGTAATCCTGCCCACTAGCTTTTGTGCTTCCTTCAGATTCCTGGGTGCCTGCATGTCAGAGAGGGCATGAACCTTCTCCGGATTGGCTTTAATTCCTCGCTCAGTAACCAGATACCCTAGGAATTTTCCCCCTCGGGCATTGAACAAGCACTTCAGTGGATTTAACTTTAAGACATACTACCGCAGGGTACTACAGGTTTCTTCCACGTCGACTATACAGCTAGTGGCTGTGGTGGACTTGATGAGGATGTCATCTATGTAAACGTCCACATTTCGCCCGATCTACTTTCGAAAGATCTTGTCCATCATTCGCTGATAAGTTAGCTCCAGCATTGGTAAACCAAATGGCATAACCGTATAACAGAAAGTGTCATTGGCTATGACAAAGCTCACCTTCTCTTGATCTTCTGGAGTGAGAGGGATCTAATGGTATCCTTGATAGGCGTCAAGCATATAGATACTCTCACAACCCGAAGCAGAATCCACCATTTGGTTGATTCTTAGTAGCGGGTAGCAGTCCTTGGGGTTGGCTCGGTTGAGGTCTCTGAAGTCTATGCAGACTCTCCACTTATTATTAGGCTTGGGCACTAGGACCACGTTAGATAGCCAGGATGAGAATTGTACCTCTTTAACGTGCCCTGCTTTCAAAAGCTGATCCACTTCAGTTCGGATGATCTAATTTTATTCGACCAAAAAGTTTCGCTTCTTCTGCTTGACCAGCCGAGAATCAAGCAGGAGGTGTAGCTTGTGCTCAGCTACCTCGAACATGACTCCCGGTAGCTCCTCAAGGGACCAGGTGAAGACGTCCCTATTGCATGTCAGGCATTTGACCATATCTGTCTTGATTTCTATCGGTAGATCACCTGATATGCGGGTGATGCTCTCTTGCCGCTCCGGATAGAGCTGGACCTCCTCCCAGGGAATGGGTTCCTCTGTTATAGGTAGAGGCTCCTCTTGGATGACGTGGATTCCGCCATTCTGGGTTCTTTAAACCTTGCATGCCTCCACTTTTTATATGTCAATATAACACCTGCAAAAGACCAATTGCTCGCCTCTGATTTCTCTGACCTGGTCTCCCACTAAGAATTTAATCTTCTGATAGAAGGTGAAGACTATCGCTCGGAACCCGTCCAATGTCGGTCTTCCCAGGATGACATTATAGGAGGATGGTGAATCCACCATGATGAAAGTGGTTCTCCGCGTCCTCACTAGGGGCTCGCTATCCAGAAATATGGCTAGCTTGATTTGGCCCATTGATCTTACCTCATTGCCGGTGAACTCGTACAATGAAGTGGCTATAAGCGGGAGCTCGTTGGCGTTGATTTGCATGCCCTCAAACGCATTCTTGAACAACACGTTGACAGAGCTTTCGGTATCAACAAAACCCTGGTCGCGCAGTTGTTGGCTATGATGGCCTTGATTATTAGGGCATCATCATGTGGGAGCTCCAACCCTTCCAAGTCTTGCAACTCGAAACTAATTATGGGCCCGATAGCTTGTTCCCTCTCGGCTGCACCCTACAGCATGTATCTCCAAGCGACATTCATGAGATATTCGAGCCCTAGCGGAATTTCCATCCGTGGGCCCTCCAGAGATCATGCCAATCTCTCGGATGGCCACATTTCCCTTATTCTCAAGTGGAGGCAAGCCTAGTTCAGCTACTTGCCGAGATTCCCGGGTGAACTAGAACAATCCTCAGTGGCATGGGTGTGGGACTTGTGGTAAGTGCAAAAGCGGGGTCCCCATTGACTGGGTCTTGGGGCTTGGACAGCTTCTACCCGCTGAGTCATCCTAGAATCTTGACCGGGCGGGAATCCTGGTCGGGCATCCTTGGAACGGCAAAAAGGTCGAGCTGGGGGTTAGGACGACCTTTTCTCAGGCTTGTTGGCAGGAGCAGGTGCCTTGTCTGCTTTTCGCCGAGCCGCCTGGGCTTCTTCTACGTTGATGTAGCTGGTCACCCTCCCCAGCATCTCATCAAAGTTTCGTACTAGCTCCTAGAAGAGAGCCTGGAAGAACTCCCCCTCCACCAGATCGTGAGAGAAGGCATTCATCAATATTTCTGAGGTAGCGGACTGGATGTCCTGGGCTATCTAGTTGAAGCATTTGATATAGCTTCTCAAGGGCTCGGTAGACCCTTGCTTGAGGGAAAAGAGATAATGGTTTGTCTTCTAATACTTTCTACTACTAGTGAAATGGTGCAAGAAAATGGTCTTAAAGTCTTGGAAGCAGGTGATAGACCCGTTCGGAATCCATTGAACCATTTTTGTGCCAAGCCGGATAGAGTGTTTAAGAACACTCGGCACTTGATGGTGTCACTGTATTGATGCAATAGGGCAGCATTCCGAAATTTTTGAAGGTGATCCTCTGTGTCCTTGCTACCATCATATTCTCCAATAGTTGAGGGCTTGTTACCCTTCGGTAGATTTTCCTCGAGTACCATTAGAGAGAAGGGCACTTACTCCTCATGCACCTCCCTGGGCTCCTCCCAGAGGACTATGACTTTCCCCTTCTTTGAATCCCTAGGAGGAGAGCTCTTGGACATGGAGGCATGTGACTGTTCTTTCCTATTATAATAGTCCAGGCCCTTGTTGTAATAATCTCGGTAGGGCTCTCGATAGAAGACTTAAAGGAAATCCTCGGGCTATTTTCTTTTAGATCCCCTATCCGAGACACGGGTTGGGTCCTTAGAAATTACGAACATCTTATGTGGGTGTGAAGTAGTGGTCTGTTTTTCAGAAGTTGCTCGCCTCTTGACCTCCTTGAACAGTTCATATTCTCCCGCTTTCATGGTGGCGTTGATCCTTTTGGTATCATCCATCTTTACGCTCCAGAACAGGTAAAGTAAGTTCCCACAGACAACGTCAATTTGATCCTATCTGGAATCTGAGTCAGATGAAGGTCAGCTGAGATGTCATTAGCGTTGACGGAGAGGCGACTTGGACACCCTTGTGTATGCACCCGGGAAAACAAACCCCCCCCCCCCCCCCCCCCCCCTCCCCGCATGGGATTGATAGGCAGCGGTGACTAAGCCGATGGTACTTAGGCTCTACGCACAATCAGACAAGCACATGAAACATTAGAGATCCAAAACCAGGGAAAAAGTCTCCGACGCATGCCCTCCGATGCTCAAGTTAGGTACTTTTTCCCCAGAAGAACAATCTGCGAAAGATAAAAGAACTATAGAAGACAAGTACGAATGTGTGCGTACCTGCTTAAGGGAGAGGATCTCCCTTTTTATATGACCATGCATACCTCTAGAGCCTGACCGATGTTAGAGAATGTCGAGTGTCAGGGCCTGTCGGGTGATGGAGGACACATGGCACTCTCTTATGGGTTGAGAGAAGGTTCTATTCATAGATGATAGCAGACCATTAGAGTATTTCCTGACATTTGGCGGTTATTCCCTGACAGACAGTTACGATTCCCTGACCCTGTTGTCGCCTAGTGCCTTCTGTCCCACCCTAGTTTAGCTATGAACCGTTCGGGCTGACCGTTAGGGTGTGGCGCCTGGCCCGAGTCTTGATGAGAAAGATGAGCTACGACAAGGGTCCCATCTTTCACTATTGGAGTATTGAAGGGTCGATCGGGAGTTGTCTTGCTGGAAGTACCAGGTCTGTCTATACGGATTGGGTTAGGGAAACCAGACCAGTCGAGGAATGTCCGGCCTTACTCCCGGCCACGTCTCATGTCTCTGATTTGGGCTCCTAACCTGTTAGTACCTGACAGGGGATGATGCAGCTGATGACATCAAACGGTCTAACTATTTCTTTCCCCTAACTACTGATTGGTGCGTCCCCTTGACTTCTAACTACCACGTCCCTTGACTTCTGACTGTCTGACCTTATCGGACCCCACCTTTATACATCGTATCATATATAAATATGTATTATTTGTGAGTAACAACTAGCTACTACTATCGGGTCTACTGATAATGGTGACAAAAGGTAAATACGCTCGTCCCCAACGTCCCCCCCCCCCGGTCGGCAAACCGTCCTAGAGCCAATACGGAAGAGGTAAATCACGGACGACTACTAGCTTTTGAAATAATGACTAGCACATAAGAGATGTATTTACCTCGGTTTTATTAAAATTCGAACCCCAGACCTTATGATGATAATATTTTATGTGCTAACTACTAGACCGTCCCAAGGAGATATTTTTTTTTTTTTTTACTATCGGATCTACTCATAATGAGTAGACATGATGTGTCTGTATATAACATGAGAAGAATAATAAACAATCAAAGTAAAACAACAACAATAATTCAATCGTGCATAATATCCTGCACTATACTACGATATAATAGCCTACCTAAATGTCAATGCATAAATAATGATGAATAGCTTCAACATCAATCAGTCTAAAATAAGGACACGTAAAAAAAAGGTTTGGTTCAAGAAATGGTATAAAGTAGAGTATCAAGATAAAAATAAATAACTACAGTCTAATCAATAAAAGAAAATAATAATGTAACAAAAAGTCAAAGAATCAATGTCAAAGGATAAAGTAAGTATTACTTAGAAATCAATGAAACTGATTAATCATCATTAAGGATACAAAGAATCAATATATTGATTATATTAATCCAATAATCCACCTATGAATTGATTTATTAATAATCAATATTAATCAATCTCTTATTAATTGATATGTTAATCAATATATTAATTAATTAATCAATCACCAACTTGATTAGTAATTCAATTAACTACTAAGTTAATTAACTAATTAATAACTTAATTAACTCTTAATTGATATTTAATTAATTATTTATCTGATTTAATAATTCAATTAGCCTCTAATTAATTAATAATTAATTACTCAATTCTAAATCATTCACCATAGTACATCAATTAATCAATTAACTCTTAGTTAACACTAGTAATCGTGCATATGCGTTGCATGAGCTAGGTGCCTTATACCAAGTGGAACAATGCAGGGAGAGATTTGAGGGAAGAAGAATTGTCCTATAAAAAATAATTTTAATTTTTGAATATTACCCTTACTTTTATTTTTTTAGTGGGGACAAGATTCTAATATTTTTATACTTATAAAAAATTGAGGTGGAGCAACTACCCCACTAAAGTTATATGTAGTTTTGCCCATAATGCGTGTGTATTATAATACATGAACAACTCTCCTTTATAAAAAATTTAATTTAATACTTTATATCAAATATTAAACTGATAAGAACAAATAATATACGTAATCTTAGCTAAAAGGTCGCTCATAAATTTGATAAGGATGTGCTAGACTCAATAGTGCAATGTTAGGATAACACTCAAAAATTCCAGTAGCAAGCTACTGTAATGAACTCCTCTTATAAAAAATTAATTTAATATCATATTTGATTTTAGTAAAAAAGCCAAGAAAAGTATGTTTTTTAACATCACCTGCCTAAGGTATTTATATAAGTTTCTCTGCTCGTAGTGTTATAAATTCTAAGATGTGGAACTAAACAAAACTCTAAATTTATAATTGATTAATGAGAAAAATTCTTAATAATATAGTACAACTAAGTCTTGAACTTTATAGCTCTGATTGATTAATGAGAAAATTTTTCAATAATACGTCGTAACTGAGTCTCGAAATCTAGATCATTGATTAATACATTTGTGGAAATTATTAATAAATCTTAGAATTATTTTCGGTGTGAATAGAAAAAAGATATTAATATAACTTTATTTTTAGCTCCACTAAAATTAGTTAGTAAAGAGGGTAAATTCTTAATAAAATACTAAGATATTAATTCTTATAATAATTATTAAATAAATAAATTATTTAATCTATCAATTATAATCATTAAATATCTAATTCAATTAAATGGATTAATCATCATTTAGAAAAACTATTAATTACTTAATTAAACTGATTAATTATCAAATTAACTGATTAATTAATTAGTTAATCGGATTAATAATTTGAATTAATCATCATATAATCAATTCATTGTCTAATTTATCAACTAAAAAAATTAATCACTCTATAAATAAAGTAACTCATTAATTAATCAATCAATTAATTAATTAATTAATCTATTAGTTTAATCAAATTATTAATTCATTAATTAATCAATCTTAATTAATTAATCAAATCCTAATTACTTAATCTAAATAATCAAAATAATCTAATTAACAAATTGTGACCGATGGTGACGATGCTTGGCGACAGTTGTGGCTGTCAGAGCTCTGGAGTTGTTCGGGCTAAGACCGAGCAACAGTGGCTGCTAACGGTGAGGAAGAGGAGAAGTGGCAGTGTGTGGTTGCTTGGACTCGGAGATGACATCGGGAGAGGAAGTTGTGACAAGGAGGTAGCACTACAAGAAAAGCCCTCATAGACATCGGTGGAACAACAGCGGTTTTAAGTAATTTGTGGTGTCTTTGAGTATTTTACATCGATTTTTCCAAAAATCGGTGTCTATGAGCGCAGATTTTCGCTCATAGACATCGGATTTTTTAGCCAATGTCTATGAGCACCCATTTTTCGTTAATAGACACCGATTTTAACAGCGATTTTTAAAACCCGGTGTCTATGATAGTTTTCTTGTTCTATGTACGAAATCGGATAGTAAAAAATCGTTGTTAAAAGTGATGTTAATAAACCAAAATAAAATAATTTAATTTTCCCACCAATACTTAGCTAAAATTTTCAACACTTCTAACTCTTCCCTCCAACCTAAACCTATATGGTGCCGTCCACGGGAGACAGAGAGAGAGAGAGTCATCTTCGGGCGACTCACCTTCTCCGCCTTGATCTTCTCCTCCCCTCCCATCGCCGACCCAATCTCGACCTCCTTCATTCTCCCAAATCGAAGCAGACAGAAACAGAGATCAGAGATCTGTGCTTCCGATTCACCGCTCGATCCGCCAAGATACAAATAGGTTCCGAGAAGGCGTCGCCGCTCGATCTCTTATCGGTCGTCGTCGCTTCCCTCTCCGGCGGATATGGGCTCGATTCTGGCGCCGGGGATGCGTTCTGGAGAACCGACTGCTGATCGCCGTCCTGAGCACCATCATCGCCGTGCTTGTCGGTTGCGTGGCAATCTTCTTCGTCTAGCGATCGAGCGGAAAGAAGCCCGCCGAGCCGCCAAAGCCTCTAGTGGTGAAGACCCAGATGGATGCGGAGGAGGACCAAGGGAAGAAGAAGGTCACCGTCTTCTTCAGGACGCAGACCAGGACGACTGAGGGGTTCGCGAAGGTTAGGGTTTTTATCCGAGTAGTTCATTTTTTTAATTTTTCTCCCATGATCTTAGGTTCCCCCCCCCCCCCCCCCTTCTAGGCACTGGCTGAGGAGGCAAAAGCACGGTACCCTAATGCCATATTTAAAGTCATGGATATCGTAAGATCATCTTCCTTCTGTTTCAGATAATTGGAAATACTACTGATTAATTGACTGATCTGTAGTTAGTTTCCTCAATTATAGGACGAATATGCTACTGAGGATGATGAGTACGAGGAGAACCTTGATGTGCGTAGATTATATACACTTTTACACATACTTTGACGCACATCTACTTGTACTTCATGCGCATAATCTATGTTTATTGCACCCTATTTCATTATAATATCATAGTTCCATTATATTTTATTCGGAGATCTACTCTTTGCTTGTTTTGGTTGATAGGACATGATTTGGAGAAAAAACGGAGTTTACATGAAGTCGAGAGCTTGTAGAGTGATACGGGCATGTAAAACTAAGTTTTCTTCATGTTCTGGCCGTGTGGCACCCACACGGCCGTGTCAAGGCTGTGTGGGGGGCGTGTAAAGGTCGTGTGAACCTCACACGGCCATGCGAAGGTCGTATGGAACTTTCAATACAGCAGACCAAAAGTAAAATGGTCATAACTTTGTGATAGTTTGGATTTATGAGCTATTACAGATATCAAAATGTAGATAACTTCAAAATCTACAACTCTTAGGAAGACTTCAACCAGAAAAAACCACGTCTTGAAGGTCTAAAATTCGTTTCTATGTGACACGGCCTTAGCACAGGGCCGTGTGGAATCCCTGCACTGCACACCAAGTGTAAAACAGGCATAACTTTGTGCTCCGTTGGAGTTTTGGGCTGTTCTTTGAACCAATTTGTAGATAACTTCAGGGTATACAACTTTGATTGAAGACATCATGTAACACCCACAAATTTATTAAGCTAAGTATGTGAAGATTTTCTCTTAGAATAAAAAGATAAGATAGAAAAAATATATATATATAAAAGAAAAGGAATTGGTCAAGGATTGAACCTTGAACCTTTTAAGCTAAGGATTATGGAATTACCACTAGACCATCATAATTTATTGTTAAAGGAGGAATGGAAACTCTAGATAAAGTTAAGAGCATGATAAAAAGAAGGAAGCAAGAAAAAGATTCAATTAGCTTTCTTCCTCCTTCTCTTGATTAAGAAGAAAACAAGAAAAAGACAAATTGTCTTCTTCTCCTTCTTTCTTTTTCATTTTCGTGGGATGATAAGATGAGGGAATTGGAGAGCAAAAAGGGGATGAATGAAGACATTTCTTCATCATTAAGAGAATAAAGGATGAGTTAAGAAGAAGGGAAGGCAAAGTTTCTTTTTGCTTCTTACTCCCACCTAGCATAAGAGGAAAAACAAAGAAGGGATTTCATTTTTCTTCCCTTTCCTCACCCTTTGCCGTGACCTAGAGCATCCCCTCTCCTTTTTCCGAAAATCCAACCAAGGTATTCTCCCTAAGAAAACCAAACCACAAGAAGGAATCCTCAAGATCTACCTCTCACAAGCAAGAGAAGCAAAAAGGAGCACTAGGAGGAGAAGCTCTCTTCTTTCTCTTCACAAAGGGTATCTTCTCTAAGGAAAAGACCAAGCAAGAGGATGTGAGTATCCCCTCACCTGTGGTACAAGTTGTTATATGATTTTTGTTTGAGTTTAGATGGATTAACAACCTAGAATTTCTTATGGGAACTTTCGGCCATGACACTTGTAAGGTTTATGGAAACTTAAAACCAAAACCAACATGCTTAAGTTTTCCCCCATGATATGCTATGAATATGATCTTGATATTTCATGTTTGTATGTGGCTTGGAATTAGGTAATACCCTACCTTATGGTTCGGACATGAAGAGACTTAAAACCCTAGGAAAGCTCAATCTAAAAACTACCATCCTTATGATCTCTTCTATGATGTGATATGAATATTTTCTTGATGTTTTATACTTGTATGTTGCTTAGAACTAGTAGGACCCTACCTTAAGGTTTCGGCCATGAAGGGATTAAATACCTTAAGGCGGCTCAACCTCAAATCTAGCTTGCTTATGTTTTACCTTATGAAAAGATATGAAGATAACATAATGCTCTTGAGATTTCATGTTGTTTAGGGTTAGGTTGTCACATGATGAATTTTCGGCCAACATGAAATGTAGGGCTTAGGCAAGCCTAAATTCAACCCTAACATGTTTATGTTCTTCTCTATGATATGCTATGAAATTTATAAGGTACTCACATGCTTGTAAATTCTAGAAGAAGTATCAAGTATGAAGTTTTCCTTAATATATTATGAATGTTCTCTTGATGTTTTATACTTTTAGGTTGCTTAGAACTAGTAGGACCTTACCTTAAGGTTTCGCCCATGAAGGGATTAAATACCTTAAGGAGGCTCAACCTCAAATCTAGCTTGCTTATGTTTTACCTTATGAAAAGATATGAAGATAACATAATGCACTTGAGATTTCATGTTGTTTAGGGTTAGGTTGTCACATGATGAATTTTCGGCCAACATGAAATGTAGGGCTTAGGCAAGCCTAAATTCAACCCTAACATGTTTATGTTCTCCTCTATGATATGCTATGAAATTTGTAAGGTACTCACATACTTATATTTGGTTGAAAACCTTAGAGTCACATTGATGACATTCGGCCACCTATGTTTGTGGACTTAGGAAGCTTGAAACTTTAACCTAATATGCTCATGTGGTTGCCTATGATAAATGCATGGAAATTGTTTAAGGTTCACATGTTTATATGCTATTTGTAACCAAGTTTTGGACCTTGTATGTTTCGGCCAAGGTGGGTTTCAAAACCTAGGAAGCATAGAACCTAAATCAAATATGCTTATGATGTTCCTTATGATAAATGTTATAGAAATGAATTTGGGTTCATATGCTTATATGATTTCATGTAACCTAAATGAGCCTATGCATGTTTCGGCCACCCTTAGTGGGTTGAGGATTTAGACTAAATTATGACTCATTATGTACTTTCCTTTGTCATGATATGAATTAGGAAAAGTTAACTCGTGATCCATGCATGATTATGTTTTCTTTTTCCTTCCATGATATATTTTATTGCTCGTTTAAGTATGCTTATGAACCATGCATGAGAATGATACCTATAATGGCTATGTGCCCAAATATGATGGCTATGTGCCCAAGACAAGTATGATGGCTATGTGCCCAAGTATGCATGGCTATGTGCCCATTTATGCATACCTTATGAATGACATGAATGACGTGAACATGATATGCTATGAATGACATGAACATGATATGTTATGAATGACATGAACATGATATGCTATGAATGACATGAACGTAATACGCTATGAATGACATGAACATGATATGCTATGAATGACATGAACATGATATGCTATGAATGACATGAATATGATATGCTAAGAATGAAACGGATATGTTATGAAATGATAAAGATATGATATGACATGTATTTTACTTTGAATGGCTTTTACCAAAAGGGTGGGCTCCTTATGCGCCCCTAGGTCGAATTACGGGCCTAGTAAAGGGTGGGCTCCTTACGTGCCCCTAGGCCAAGCTACGGGTCTAGTTTCCTAGTAGGTTGAAGACTAGCTACCTTGGGTCTACTTAGGATGCGTGCATTATGTATGTATGTGGTACTAAGCCGGGCCCTTTTCATGTTGAGATTATTTTCAAGTACTATATGATATTGTTTTAAGACATCTCACCTATGACATAAAACATGTTTTGAAAGGCATATTGCACATGACATTACCCATCTTTTAAAGGACATCTTGCATCCATGCTTACGATATGATGTGAAATAATGCTTACAGTTATGCTATGATATGATGCCTTGCTGTTATGAAAAGAAATATAATGATGTTTTCACTTATGCTATGATGTACACTTATACTATGATGTGATGTATACCATGATATGATGATTTCTTATGTTATGATATGATCTATACCATGATATGATGATTTCTTATGCTATGATATGAATTATACCATGATATGATATGATTTATGCTATGATATGATGTTACTTATACCATGATAAGATTTATGCCATAATATGTTGTTTACTTTATGTTACAATATTATTGAAATTCATGCCATGATATGATATGTTTTTAATTATATGATGATATGAGCGTAATTTATTCCATGATGTATGATATGATGATTTTACATGATATGTTAGTTTTTGTGAGTAGGAAAGGATCTCACTAAGCCTTGAGTGCTTACAGATACTTTTCCTTGTACCACAGATAAAGGTAAAGGATGGATAAACTAGAGGAGCAGTAGGAAGGGGCAAGAGATGTGTGATGGTGACTTGGCTAAAGAAATAAAATGACCTGCTTAAAAGAACTTATGAATAATATGTTATGTTATGTTGATGTCTTTCATGATTCCCTATGCATGTGTTAGAAATGAATAATATGACTATTAAGTTGAACCATGCTATTTCATGTTCATATGCTTAGTATGATTTTAGAAAAAAAATATATATATGCTTCCGCTGTATGTATGTTATGTCTGCTAAGTCTAAGTGAAAGTCAGTAACCCCGCCCCTCTCACTAGGTAGGAGTGGGAAAAAGGGGGCGGACATTACAGGTTGGTATCAGAGCCAGGTTAACTATCTCACTACACACATCAAGCCACCATCCTGTCGCTCCAAGTAAGAATTTTCTATGCTTACTTTATTTTATGCCTGATATGTTTATTTAAGTATACATGCCTATCTTATCGTTATGATTTTAGTCTAGGGATATATGATGGTAGGATAGGATCGACGATAACATATGCTAGGTCATGTTAAGAATGATAACTACCTTATGTTATTCTAGTTGGGAGCTATAAACGACTTACGCTAGCAGTGTTGTTATTTATGAAGATAATCATGGCTACTAGAAGACGCAGTGGCAGACCCGATGAGACAGTAACTCCACCAGACCTGACTCAGGTAGTCACAGACCTCCAGCGTCAAATCACCGAACAACAACAATTGATTACAACTCTGATGGGTCAGCAAGGAAATCCGGTCACCCCGCCAGCAAATCAAAACACTATGCCCGTCATACCAACAGCTGCCCCGGTGCCGCCGGTAGCCCCTGTTCCAGTAGTCCGACAGGAAACTTATTTGATACAGTGGCTGAGATTAAAGCCGGAGAATTTTACGGGTACATGTGAGCTATGGGACACCCAGGCATGGTTCAAGACGGTGGAAAATAGCGTAGACCTGCTGGATTGGCCCATACCGGAAAAGATCAAGTGCGTGTCTTTCTATTTTTCCGGAGACGCAAGGATGTGGTGGGAAAGAGTTAAGGCCAAGAGACAAGTCAATCTGATGAACTGGGCAGATTTCGAAGCAGAGTTTCTGGAGGAATATTTTCATATGCAAGTGACAAATCGGCATTATGACGAGTTCATCGAATTTTGGCAAGGCGATTTATCAGTTAGTGATGCTGTGAAGCATTTCAACCGCCTCGCACGCCTATGTCCAGAGTTGGTCAGCACGGAAAGAGAACGGGTCAGGTTAATGTTGAAAATGCTCCGACCTGAAATAGCTTTGAATGTGGCCGGCGGAGTTAATAGACCGCAAACCACGGAAGAGCTAGTCAGCAGTGCTTTGATCACTGAACATTATCAAAAGGCGATGAACGAAGGAAAGAGTCCGGCACGGACGGAAGGACAGAAATCGTAGAGTACCAAGATGAACTGGAAAGGAAATTCCACTGGAAAAAGAAAACAATGGAACAACAGTAAAAGTGGTCCAGCAAATAAGCAGTCGAGGTACCCTCTGTGTGCCACTTGTGGCAAGCAGCATTCCGGAGTATGCCACCAGGGTACGAGGAAGTGCTACAATTGTGGACAGGAAGGACATATGGTCAGAGACTACCCTACCCGGTTCCAGGTACCATCTCAGCAGCATGACCAGAATAGGAGTACCCCTGCACAGCTACATCAGATGCAAGCGGCTCTAGAAGGGACTCTGATTAGCCAAGGGAGATTAGAAGCCCCACCAGTGACGACGAATGCCAGGGTTTTCTCTCTCACCAAGGAGGACATGGCGAGTGCTTCTACAGTGGTCACAGGTCAGCTATCTATTTTCAGTCAGTATGCTACTGTATTATTTGATACTGGAGCAACCCACTTGTTTGTCTCCACACCCTTCACGAAAAAGTTAGAAGTACCACCACAAGTCATAAATGGCATTTTCTTAACAACCTTGCCTTCGGGATAAGTGATGCCTTCCGATCAGATGCTGCGAGCCGTGCCTATCCGAATCGCAGACAGAGAACTCTACTGCGATATGATAATACTCGACATGCAGGATTTTGATATTATCCTAGGCATGGATTTCCTGAGCAAGTACGGCGCTTCAATCGAGTGCCGTAAAAGAAAAGTAGTCTTCCAACCGGAAGCCGAACTGAGGTTTGAATTTATTGGAGAACCAAGAAAAGGTATGGAGGGATTCTTATCAGTTATAAAGGCGCAGAAGATGCTAGACAAAGGATGTACTGGCTTTCTAGCACAAATGGTCGACGCAAGTCGAACTAATGACCAGAAACTAGAAGATGTCTCGGTGGTATGCAAATATCCAGGGGTATTTCCCGATGAATTACCAGGATTAGCCCCTGATAGAGAGATAGAATTCGAGATTGAATTGATTCCTGGCACTAAACCGATCTCTAAAGCACCCTACCGAATGGCGCCGGCTGAGTTGAAGGAACTGCAGGAACAACTATCAGAGTTACTCGACAAGGGACTTATCCACCCTAGTCACTCCCCATGGGGAGCTCTGGTACTGTTCGTAAAGAAGAAGGATGGATCTATGCGAATGTGTATAGACTACCGAGAACTAAATAAGGTAACAATCAAGAACCGGTACCCTCTTCCACGGATCGACGACTTGTTCGACCAATTGAAGGGTGCAACCGTCTTCTCAAAGATTGACCTGAGGTCCGGCTATCACCTGGTGAAAGTGAAACAGGGTGATATTCCGAAGACGGCATTTCGAACAAGATACGGACACTATGAGTTTATAGTCATGCCCTTTGGTGTAACTAATGCTCCTGCTACATTTATGGATCTGATGAATCGGGTATTTACAGCGTATCTTGACAAATTTGTGATCGTCTTCATTGATGATATCCTCGTCTATTACAAAACCCCAGAGGAACACGTTGAACACCTGAACATAGTGCTACGGATCCTTGAGGAGAAACAACTATATGCAAAGTTTTCCAAATGTGAGTTCTGGCTTGATCGAATATCATTCTTGGGTCATGTTATCTCCAAGGACGGAGTAATGGTGGATCCAAGCAAGATCGAAGCTGTAAGTAACTGGAACAGGCCGAAGAATGCCAGCGAAGTCAGGAGCTTTCTCGGGCTTGCAGGCTATTACAGGAAATTTGTAGAAGTTTTTTCCAAAATTGCAGCCCCTATGACATGTCTCACCAAAAAGAACAAAAGGTATGAATGGACGGATGACTGCGAGAAGAGTTTCACAGAATTAAAAAGGAGACTGACTAGTGCGTCGATCCTTACTCTTCCGGAATGTGACAAGGGCTTCGATATGTACAGCGATGCCTCCATATTAGGATTGGGAGTTGTACTCATGCAAGACGGCAAGGTCAATGCCTACGCCTCTAGACAACTTAAAGAGCATGAAAAGAATTACCCCACCTATGACCTGGAACTAGCCGCTGTGGTCTTTGCGCTCAAAACATGGAGACATTATTTATATGGAGCTCAGTGTAAGATTTACACCGACCACCAGAGTCTGAAATACTTCTTCACATAGAAAGACCGGAATATGAGACAACGTAGATGGCTCGAACTAGTCAAGGATTATGACTGCGAGATCTTTTATCATCCAGGAAAGGCGAACAAAGTGGCTGATGCACTCAGCAGGAAGTCTTGTGCCACCTGATGTTGTTAGTTAGAGCCCTAGAGCCAATCATTTGATGATTGTATGGACTCATTGTATCATATTCTTGTATATTAATAAAGGCATTTGTTTGGTTATTATACTTATTTGTATTAGTGCCAAATAGACTAAGTATAATAGCGTCCTTGAGTAGAAGGTTCATACCTATATCAATCGATTAGTTGAATCGATAGTGAGATGATATGGGGAACACTACTCTAAATCATTCCTAGTCGAGTATTAACATTCAGGGACAATGTTAATACAATAAGACTAGTATGTAGGTCAGCTCGATGACTTGATCTCACAAGTCATGGATATAGAGATATCAAGCTGACACATGGGTATGCATTAGAGAATGTATACTAAATGACCCGCCATGAGAAAGTATCATGGATCATTATATGAGTGTCATATAGTTTCTCATGTGGCTATTAGTATGACTATTAGTCCTTTGACCTAAAGTCACCATGGATCCCTATATAAGGAGTTATGTACTTTGGTTTCGTCAAATGTCACCCGTAACAGGGTGGACTATAAAGGCGATTACTGGGTATGTAACAAATTATGCAGAGGGATGTGAGTGATGTAGATGGGATCTATCCCTCCCATATGACGGGAGTGACATTAATATTCTTGATAGAGTTAGACCACGAAGTGCATGGCCATGCCCAAATGAGTCAACATGAGATGTTGAGCTCATTTGATTAAGTGAGTCTACTTGGAGTTCAAGATTTAAATTGATTAGAGGATGACACGGTCTATGCCTCACATTGATCAATCTAGATGTCTAGGATAGAAGGATAATGTTACATATTGTGAGGAGTCACAATTAGTAGTCACAAGGTGATGTCGGATCTCGACATTCTTGTAACTTGGGTAGTAATGATGTCTTGCTAGATACCGCTCATTACTTATGCTCCTAAATGGGTTTAGGGCATTGCCAACGTTACAAGAACCTATAGGGTCACACACTTAGGACAATTAGATGGAGATTTGGTTTATATGATGAACCAAGAGGATTAGATTCATTTGATGAATCAAATTGGATTAAGAGTAATCCTAATTGGGCTAACTTGAGTTCGACTCAAGTTGATTCATATGTTCGATGAGTCTAATTTAGATTTTGACTCATTGAATCAATTTAATTAAATGAATTAGATTCATTATATTAAGTTGGCTTGAATCAAATGGTTAGATTAGATCAACCATGGAAGAGATTGGGTCAAGTTTGACTTGACATAAGAAGGAAGACCAAAGGTTAATTTTGACTTGACCTTTTGCCACCTCATTGGTGAGTTGGCATTAGGTGGACCAATGATGATACTCCACATCATCATGGGTGCCACCTCATGGAAGTTACAAAGCCATTCTCTTTAATGGCTTCATATTAATTGCAATTAATGCAATTAATTTGGGAGTTTTCACCATTGAGAGTGGCCGGCCACTTTGGGTTTGAATGTGAATTCATTTTTCCATTCAAGTGGTGTATCTTCTTCTTCTTCCTCTTGAAGCTCTTCCTCTCCCTCTCCTCCTTGCTTGGCCGAATCTCACCAAGGTGCTAGCACACCTTTGTATGAGGTTTTCTCCACCTACGTGTCCGTGTGGATACTTCTAGAGGACCGACGCTTGACGGTCTAGAGATCCGGCAACTCCTTGGACGAGCAGGAACGCGAAAAGGGCACGCTTCAAGGTATATTCATAACACATAGATCTAGGAGTAGATCTAGATATTTTTGAAACTCGTACTCATAATTTTCGTTTGGTTTTCCTTGCACGGATCCGTTGGCCTTGGGTGATTCGGGGTTTCCGCGACGCAAAAAGCGGTTTTCGCGGCCCGAAGTATCAGAGCCACGTGCAAGGCTTGTACGAGTTTGTTTTTGGTTTTATGAAAACTAAAGTTTCTGTAATTTTCTGTAAAATTATGATTTTCAAGGTTTTATGGGTAATTTTTCCGTAGAAGTGAAGCACAAGTGTCTCGGCACTTGTAGGCTTCGGCTACCGGAAAGATTTTTCCAAAACGGCTTCGTTTCGCCCCAAAATTTTTGGGGACAGCGGGCTAGGGTGCCATTAGATCGCTTAGGAGCAACTCGCGATGGTTAGATCGCGGGTAGGGGTACTGCCCCTAACCCCGCAAGGGGATTTGCTCCGAGGTTGCACCCGAAATCGCTAAAAACGAACCCGCCGGGAAGATTTTTTCCGAAACGACAATGTCTCGGCCCAAATCGTTTTGGGACAGCAGGTTTAGGCGCTGTTGGATCGCAAAGGAACCCTCGAGATGGTTAGATCGCGGGTAGGGGCGCTGCCCCTGGCCCCGCAAGGGGATCCGTTCCGCGATTGCGCCCGAAACCGCTAAACGGGTCTGTCGGGAAATTTTACTCATAAAAATTGTAAAAATTAATTTAAAATTACAGAAAATTATGAAAAATATATAATTTTGAATTATATATTAATTTTGTGATAATCATGGCCCAAAAACCCAATATGATTGGATTGTGTTGTAATTCATAATACGGCCTGCGTGCCGTTATGTGTTTGCGAGTGTTGTATTATATTCGCGACCTACGCGTCGTGCCTTCTCTTATATTCTTGTTGTAAATTAGATTTAGACTCGAATGTAACTCGAGTTTCAAATTATAATGTACAAATTGGAGCGGTGGAGGGTCCACACGAGACGGAGTTCCGAGGCGGGCACGAGCAACACAAGGTGGTCAAAGGGAGGAGCTTGGAGAAGTTGTTGACCCTAGGTTGACCAATCGATCTTCTCATTGGCTTGAGAAGATCATAGTAGGGCCATGACTAAATCACAAATAGATTAATTAATTGCTTGTGTATGTGATGCATATTTAATAAGTAGTTAATTAATTAGTGCCTTACGATTAGATTAGATCTAAGTCGTGCACATGATGCACCCTTGCGATTAGATTGGATCTAAGTCATGCACAAGATGCATCCTTTTCGATTAGATTAGATCTCAATCGACTCAACTCTAATGCCTAACCGTGCCGTGATACCTATCACTACCTCGATCACATGTATTGTTGAATCTGCCAAAGCAGAGCAATACATATTATCTTGGTAGGGTACGGAGGGACAATCTTGGTCCCGCCTATCAACGCATGGGTGAATACAAACTCAATTAGATTGAGTATTCCTAGTTACTCGGTTGGATCGAGTCAACTATAGGCATTCTTCCAATAGTTGGAAAGGTAGGAAAAAATCACGTTTATATTAACTCTCGGGCGTATTAGCCAAAGCTAACTCGAGTTTTAATATAAATATGGATCTTGATCCTATAAACAAGAGTTGCATAGAGATGTAATTGGTAATCGTTACCTACAGATCATACTAAGCCTTGGGCGTATTAGCCAAAGCTAACTCAAGGGTTAATATGATGTGGATCTTGTCTCACATGAATTATAGTATTCAGTGGGAGCATCATTTAGTTAAAGACTTAATTAAATGATTTTAAAAGAATATGATATTTATTTCTGCAAATTTTCTGTTGTAGATAACCATGACGTCGAACACGAATTCCTTCTCCCTGCGATCTGTCCTTGAGAAGGACAAGCTCAACGGAGCGAATTTCCTGGACTGGTACAGGAACTTGAGAATAGTTCTCACCGAGGCGTAAGCATGCGTTGGGCGCCCATTCGGAGGCTCCTCACGCCAATGCCCCAGGCGAGACAAAGATGCTTACAAGAAGCATCAAGACGACGCATTAGATGTGTCCTGTCTAATGCTCACGACCATGAACTCTGAGCTTCAGAAGCAACACGAGTTGATGGGCGCTTATGATATGGTTGAGCATCTTCGCCAACTATATCAGGGACAAGCGAGGCATGAGAGATTTGAGATCTCTAAGGCACTGTTTCAGTGCAAGATGTCAGACGGGTCTCCTGTAGGTCCTTATGTACTCAAGATGATTGGATACATAGAGACCTACAAAGATTGGGGTTCCCACTTGGCCAAGAGCTGGCCACTGACTTGATCTTGCAGTCCTTGCCAGATAGCTATAGTCAATTCGTTTTCAACTATAACATGAACGAGATTGACAAGTCACTGCCCGAGCTACTTAGTATGTTACGAACTGCTGAGATTAACCTTAAGAAGGTTAAGCCCATTCTGATGGTCCAGAAGCACAAGGGCAAGGGCAAGCCCAAAGGTAAGGGAAAGTCCCAAACTAAGGGCAAAGGCAAGGCATTGAAGCCTAAAGGAGGGGTCGCCAAGGATGCTACATGCTTCCACTGCGGTCAGACCGGGCACTAGAAGAGGAACTGCAAGGTATACTTGGAGGATCTTAAGAAGAAGCGAAGTGAGACTTCCACTTCAGGTATATATGTTATAGAAGTCAATCTATCTATTTCTACATCATGGGTATAAGATACTGGATGTGCTTCTCACATTTGTCTTGATGTGCAGGCTGAGAAATAGCAGAGCATTGGCAAAGGCGAGGTGGACCTACGGTAGGCAATGGAGCACGGTGGGCTGCATTCTTTGTAGGAACTTATCAGCTATCTCTGCTCTCTGGGCTTGTACTAAATTTAGATGATTGTTGTTATGTGTCTGCTCTTACTAAGAACATAGTTTCAGTTTCTTGTTTAGACAAGAAAGGATACTCTTTTATAATAAAAGACAAATGTTGTTCTGTTTATTTAAAAGATATGTTCTATTGTAGTGCACCACTAATAAACGGACTCTATATTCTAGACCTTGAGAGCCCTATCTATAACAATAGTACCAAGAGGTTCAAGTCAAATGACATGAACCAAACTTATCTCTGGCACTGTCGCTTAGGTCATATAAATGACAAGCGCTTATCCCAGCTCCATAAGGATGGTTTGCTGGACTCATTTGATTTTGAATCATATGAGATATGCGAGTCATGCCTGCGAGGCAAGATGACCAAGACTCCTTTTAGTGGGCACAGCGAGAGAGCGACTGATTTGTTAGGACTCATACATAGTGATGTATGTGGCCCTTTCAATGTCGCTGCTAGTGGCGGTTATAGATACTTCATCACATTTACTGATGACTTCAGTAGATATGGTTATGTGTACTTGATGACACATAAGTCTGAATCATTTGAAAAGTTTAAAGAATTCAAGAATGAAGTACAGAACCAGCTTGGCAAGAGTATTAAAATACTTCGATCAGATCGAGGTGGTGAATACTTGAGCCATGAGTTCCGTGACTACTTAGCTGAGTGTGGGATTTTATCTCAACTCACTCCTCCTGGAACACCATAGTGGAATGGTGTATCCGAAAGGAGGAATCGTACCTTATTAGATATGGTACGATCTATGATGAGTCACACAGATCTTCCAACATATCTATGGGGATATGCTCTAGACACGGTAGCTTTCATTCTCAACCGAGTTCCATCCAAGGCCGTGATAAAGACACCATATAAGATATGGACTGGGAGAGATGCCCAGGTTTCTTTCATGAGGATTTGGGGCTGTGAGGCTTACATACGACGTCAAGTCTCAGACAAATTAGGACCCAAATCCGACAAGTGCTATTTCATCGTATATCCCAAGGAAACTAAGGGATATTACTTATACATTCCCAGTCAGCACAAGGTAGTTGTGGCAAAGACTGGGGTCTTTCTAGAAAGGGACTTTGTTTCTAGAAAGACTAGTGGGAGCACGTTCGATCTTGAAGAAGTTCAAGATGCGAATACTTGCACTGAAGCCTCGATGGAAGTTGAACTGGAACCACAAAGTGTTGTGGATGATGTTCCACAAGGAGTTGAGGAACAACAACCAGTTCAAGTAGACATACCTCTTCGCAGGTCTAATAGGGTACGTCATCAGCCTGAGAGATACTCATTTCTCTTGTCTGACCATGATGACGTTATGCTCATAGAGGATGAGCCTACCACCTATCAGGAAGCTGTGATGAGACCAGATTCCGAGAAATGGCTAGAAGCCATGAGATCCGAAATGGAATCCATGTACACCAACCAAGTATGGACTTTGGTTGATCCACCTGAAGGGGTAAAACCCATTGGGTGTAAGTGGGTCTTTAAGAGAAAGACTGACATGGATGGACTTATCTATGAGGGTCGCTTGGTAGCTAAAGGTTTCAAGCAGATTCATGGTATTGACTATGATGAAACCTTTTCTCCAGTAGCGATGTTTAAGTCCATTCGGATCATGCTTGCTATTGCAGCCTACCATGACTATGAGATATGGCAGATGGATGTCAAAACCGTGTTTCTGAATGGAAACCAACTCGAGGATGTGTACATCACACAACCTGAGGGTTTTGTCGATCCACAGCATACTAGCATAGTATGCAAGCTGCATAGGTCCATTTATGGACTAAAGCAAGCTTCTCGGAGCTGGAATCTTCGATTCGATGATGCAATCAAACAGTTTGGTTTCATCAAGAACGAAGATGAACCTTGTGTCTACAAGAAGGTTGTAGGAGACATAGTTGTCTTCCTCATATTGTATGTGGATGACATACTACTCATTGGGAAGGACATCCCTATGCTTCGGTCTGTCAAGACCTGGCTAGGGAGTTGCTTCTCAATGAAGGACTTAGGTGAGGCATCCCGCATTCTAGGAATACAGATTTATAGAGATAGATCTAAGAGATTGCTTGGCCTAAGTCAGAGTACATACATTGACAAGGTACTCCTTCGGTTTGCCATGCAGAACTCCAAGAAGGGATTTCTACCGATGTCACATGGCGTGAGTCTTTCGAAGACTCAAAGTCCCTCTTCTAGAGAGGAGAGAGACCGCATGGATCAGATCCCTTATGCCTCAGCCATAGGATCGATCATGTACGACATGCTATGTACTCGACCTGATGTCTCATATGCTTTGAGCATGACGAGCAGATACCAGTCAGATCCAGGTGAAAGTCACTGGATAGCGGTCAAGAATATTCTTAAGTACTTAAGAAGGACAAAAGAATATTTCTTGATATATGGAGGCAATGATGAGCTAGCTGTAAAGGGTTACAGTGATGCTAGCTTCCAGACCGACCAGGATGACTATAGATCGCAGTCGGGGTTCATATTTTGCATTAATGGTGGCGCTGTCAGCTGGAAGAGTTAGAAGCAGGATACAGTAGCTGATTCTACAACAGAAGCCGAGTACATTGCTGCATCAGAAGCAGCAAAGGAGGCAGTTTGGATCCGCAAGTTCATCACTGAACTTGGGGTGGTTCCCAGCATTGCTGAGCTATAGCACAGGCGAAGGAACCTCGCTCACACCAGCGGACCAAGCATATACTACGGCGCTTCCATCTCATTCGAGAGATTATCTATCGATAGAGGAGAGGTGAAGATTTGCAGAGTACCTACAGAGGCTAACATCGCAGATCCCTTGACCAAGGCTTTGGCACAGAGGAAGCATGATGGTCACACTAGGTCATTAGGCCTTAGAGCCTATACTGATTGGCACTAGTGAAATTCATGCCATGATATGATATGTTTTTAATTATATGATGATATGAGCGTCATTTATTCCATGATGTATGATATGATGATTTTACATGATATGTTGGTTTTTGTGAGTAGGAAAGGATCTCACTAAGCCTTGAGTGCTTACAGATACTTTTCCTTGTACCACAGATAAAGGTAAAGGATGGATAAACTAGAGGAGCAGCAGGAAGGGGCAAGAGATGTGTGATGGTGACTTGGCTAAAGAAATAAAATGACCTGCTTAAAAGAACTTATGAATAATATGTTATGTTATGTTGATGTCTTTCATGATTCCCTATGCATGTGTTAGAAATGAATAATATGACTATTAAGTTGAACCATGCTATTTCATGTTCATATGCTTAGTATGATTTTAGAAAAAAAAATATATATGCTTCCGCTGTATGTATGTTATGTCTGCTAAGTCTAAGTGAAAGTCAGTAACCCCGCCCCTCTCACTAGGCAGGAGTGGGAAAAAGGGGGCGGGCGTTACACATCAACTAGAGAAAATCGCATCTTAATGAAGTAAAAGGCGTTGTAATAAGACATAGCTATGCAGCGCCAATCAAGGGGTCAGTGAGCCACATGGCCATTTCATGCAAGGGGGTGTGAGCTCCACATGGCCGTGTGAGCCACATGGTCCAAGCCCGTGTGAGCCACACAACCATGTGAGGTTTCCAGAGGAGAAGAATGACATGCTCGTGTGAGCCACACGACCATGTAAGGTTTCCAGAGGAGAAGAATGACATGGTCGTGTAAGCCACACGGCCGTGTAAGGAGTGCAATGGCAGAGCTAGAAATGGTCGTGTCTCATACACGGCCGTGTGAGACTGGCAGAGAGGGGAGTGAGCCAGGCCGTGTCTCACACACGGCCAGGTCCTGGGGTCGTGTGGCGCCCGATTTTCCGCCTCTATATAAAGGTTTCTTCTTCATTTCAAGGGGGATCTTCTCCCTTTTGGGGGGAATTGAAGATTTGGGCGTTCCTCCACCTTCTTGGAGGGATTCCGACGATTCTAAGGGCGGATCTTCAATGTTTCAACTCCAGGGAGAGAGGATTGGATCCGATGACGGTCTTCATCGTAGATAAGCTTTTCTTCCCTATCTTTCTTGGATTTGAGGATCAAGATGTTTATCTTTTCTTCTACTTTTGGATTCTTTCTTTGTTCCATGGATTAGATCTCTTGTTCTAGGATGGAGGGAGTATTTGTAATGAATATTTGATGTAAACTCTTGTGGATTTGTCAAGATTCCTATTTCTATGATTTTGTCCTGTTTTGTATCTATTCTTTCTTGTGTAGATTGTTGTGATTAGGGCTTAATTACCATGCTTGATTGAATGTTTAAATATCTTGTGGATCTTGTATGGATTGCGTCTCATTCGATTTTCTAAGGGACGTTCGTGACAGGAACATGCCCGTGTAAGGACGTTTAAGAGGTAATCTTGAGAGAGAAATAGGTATTTCAAGGGGGTAGGATAGATTGGATGTATTAATCTTTATATCTTAATGAGGTAGAGAAGTAGTGGATTTCTAGGTTGATTTTTTGAGGGACGCACGTGACAGGCAAGCCAGTGTAAGGACAACATAGGGTTTATTCCTAATTGATCGTATTTAGATATATTTTAGTCCTAGGTCAGTTGTGTTGGGTTTTTCAGGCCGCAAAAATCGCTTTTTCGCGTCGCGGAAACCCCGAAACCCCCTAGCCATTGGATCCGTGCGAAGAAAACTTTCGAAAATACAAGTACGAGTTTCAAACTATGATCTACAGTAGATCTACAAAGGAAAAACATTTTATACCTTCGATGCGTGCCCTTTGCGAATCCCGCTCGTCCAAGGTACGCCAGATCTCGTGATTGTCAACGTAGACAATCCTCTAGAAGTATCCACACGAACAAGATGTGTTCTCTAACACACAAGGATGGAGAAGAGAGCACCACAAGTGTGCTACCACTCTCTAGGGCTCTCGGGTAGGATTGGAAGAAGAAGAAAGGAAAAGAAGAGAACACACTCCTCTAAAATCTCTATGTGACTTCCACTAACCTTTCTTCTTGGATTAGATTCACTCTCCTTTCTTCTCCCTTGCTTCAAACCCACGACCAAGAGAAGAGAAGGAGCAAGAAGAGAGCTTAGGAGGAGGAATATCACTAGAATGAGAGTTACACTTGCAAAAATAAAACTCTTTTCATCTAATTAAGTGGTTTGTAACCTCCATGGGATACCAAGAGTCACAACACTTGGTAACTCCCATGAGGTGGCACTTCACTTAAGTAACCATGATGATGTGGAGCATCATCATTGGTCCACTTAATGCCAACTCACCAATGAGGTGGCATAAAGTCAAGTCAAACTTGACTCTTCATCTTCCTCTCAAGTCAAGTCAAACTTGACTTAATCTCTCTCATGGTTGATCTAATCCAACCATTTAATTCAAGCCAATTTAATATAATCAATCTAATTCATTTAATTAAATTGATTCAATGAGTCATAATCTAAATTAGACTCATTGAACACATGAATCAACTTGAGTCCAACTCAATTAGCCTAATTTGGATTACTCTTAATCCAATTTGATTCATCAAATGAATCTAATCCTCTTGGTTCATCATATGAACCTAATCTCCATCCACTTGTTCTTTGTGTGTGACCCAATAGGTTCTTGTAACGTTGGCAATGCCCCTAAACTCATTTAGAAACATAAGTAATGAGCAGTATCTAGCAATACATCATTACTACCCAAGTTACAAGAATGTTGAGATCCAACATCACCTTGTGACTACTAATTGTGACTCCTCACAATATATGACAAGTGTCCTTCTATCCTAGACATCTAGATTGATCAATGTGAGGCATAGACCTTGTCATCCTCTAATCAATCTAAATCTTGAACTCCAAGTAGACTCACTAAATCAAATGAGCTCAATATCTCATATTGACTCATTTGGGCATGGCCATGCACTTCGTGGTCTCACTCTATCAAGAATACCGATGTCTCTCCCGTCATATAGGAGGGATAGATCCCATCTACATTACTCACATCCCTCCGCATAATTTGTTACATACCCAGTAATCGCCTTTATAGTCCACCCAGTTACGGGTGACGTTTGACGAAACCAAAGTGCATAACTCCTTATGTAGGGAACCATGGTGACTTCAGGTCTAAGGACTAGTAGTCATACTAATAGCCACATGAGAAAGTATATGACACTCATATAACGATCCATAATACTTTCTCATGGCGGGTCATTCAGTATACATTCTCTAATGTATACCCATGTGTCAACTTGATATCTCTATATCCATGACTTGTGAGATCAAGTCATCGAGTTGACCTACATGCTAGTCTTATTGCATTAACATTGTCCCTGAATGTTAATACTCGACTAGGAATGATTAAGAGTAGTGTTCCCTATATCATCTCACTATCGATTCAACCAATCGATTGATATAGGTAAGAACCTTCTACTCAAGGACATTATTATACTTAGTTTATTTGGCACCAATACAAGTAAGTATAATAACCAAAATTAAATGCCTTTATTTATATAGAATATGATACAACAAGTCCAAAATACAATCATCAAATGATTGGCTCTAGGGCTTTAGCTAACAATCTCCCACTAGCACTAGTGCCAATCAGTGTAGGCTCTAAGCCCCAATGACCTAGTGTGACCATCTTGCTTCCTCTATGCCAAAGCCTTGGTCAAGGGATCAGCGATGTTTGCCTCTGTAGGTACTCTGCAAATCTTCACATCTCCTCTCTCGATGATCTCTCGAATGAGATGGAAGCGCCGTAGTATGTGTTTGGTCCGCTGGTGTGAGCGAGGTTCCTTCGCCTGTGCTATAGCTCCATTGTTGTCACAATAGAGCTCAATAGGGTCAGCTATGCTAGGAACCACCCCAAGTTCAGTGATGAACTTGCGAATCCAAACTGCCTCCTTTGCTACCTCTGATGCAGCAATATACTCGGCCTCTGTCGTAGAATCAGCTACTGTGTCCTGCTTCAAACTCTTCCAGCTCACAGCACCACCATTAATGCAAAACACGAACCCCGACTGTGATCTATAGTCATCCTGGTCGGTCTGGAAGCTTGCATCACTGTAACCCTTTACAGCTAGCTCATCATTGCCTCCATATATCAAGAAATATTCTTTAGTCCTTCTTAAGTACTTAAAAATATTCTTGACCGCTATCCAGTGACTTTCACCTGAATCTGACTGGTATCTGCTCGTCATGCTCAAAACATATGAGACATCAGGTCGAGTACATAGCATGTCGTACATGATCGATCCTATGGCTAAGGCATAAGGGATCTGATCCATGCAGTCTCTCTCCTCTCTAGAAGAGGGACCTTGAGTCTTCGAAAGACTCACGCCATGTGACATCGGCAGAAATCCCTTCTTGGAGTTCTGCATGGCAAACCGAAGGAGTACCTTGTCAATATATGTACTCTGACTTAGGCCAAGCAATCTCTTAGATCTATCTCTATAGATCTGTATCCCTAGAATACGGGATGCCTCACCTAAGTCCTTCATTGAGAAGCAACTCCCTAGCCATGTCTTGACAGACTGAAGCATAGGGATGTCCTTCCCAATGAGCAGTATGTCATCCACATACAATATGAGGAAGACAACTATATCCCCTACAACCTTCTTGTAGACACAAGGTTCATCTTCATTCTTGATGAAACCAAACTGTTTGATTGCATCATCAAATCGAAGATTCCAGCTCCGAGAAGCTTGCTTTAGTCCATAAATGGACCTATGCAGCTTGCATACTCTGCTAGTATGCTGTGGATCTACAAAACCCTCAGGTTGTGTCATGTACACATCCTCGAGTAGGTTTCCATTCAGAAACACGGTTTTGACGTCCATCTGCCAGATCTCGTAATCGTGGTAAGCTGCAATAGCAAGCATGATCCGAATGGACTTAAACATCGCTACTGGAGAAAAGGTTTCATCATAGTCAATACCATGAATCTGCTTGAAACCTTTAGCTACCAAGCGACCCTTATAGATAAGTCCATCCATGTCAGTCTTTCTCTTAAAGACCCACTTGCACCCAATGGGTTTTACCCCTTTAGGTGGATCAACCAAAGTCCATACTTGGATGGTGTACATGGATTCCATCTCGGATCTCATGGCCTCTAGCCATTTCTCAGAATCTGGTCTCATCACAGCTTCCTGATAGGTGGTAGGCTCATCATCTATGAGCACAACGTCATCATGGTCAGATAAGAGAAATGAGTATCTCTAAGGCTGACGACGTACCCTATCAGACCTGTGAAGAGGTATGTCTACTTGAACTGGTTGTTGTTCCTCAACTCTTTGTGGAACAACATCATCCACAATACTTTATGGTTCCAGTTCAATTTCCATCGAGGCTTCAGTGCTATTGTTCGCATCTTGAACTTCTTCAAGATCGAACGCGCTCCCACTAGTTTTTCTAGAAACAAAGTCCCTTTCTAGAAAGACCCCAGTCTTTGCCACAACTACCTTGTGCTGACTGGGAATGTAGAAGTAATATCCCTTAGTTTCCTTGGGATATCCAATAAAGTAGCACTTGTCGGATTTGGGTCCTAACTTGTCTGAGACGTGACGTCAAACGTAAGCCTCACAACCCCAAATCTTCATGAAAGACACCTGGGCATCTCTCCCAGTCCATATCCTATATGGTGTCTTTATCACGGCCTTGGATGGAACTCGATTGAGTATAAAAGCTGCCGTGTCTAGAGCATAGCCCCAAAGGAATGTCGGAAGATCAGTGTGACTCATCATAGATCGTACCATATCTAATAGGGTATGATTCCTCCTTTCGAATACACCATTCCACTGTGGTGTTCCAGGAGGAGTGAGTTGGGATAGAATCCCACACTCAGCTAGGTAGTCACGAAACTCATGGCTAAGGTATTCTCCACCTCGATCGGATCGAAGTATCTTAATACTCTTGCCAAGCTGGTTCTGTATTTCATTCTTGAATTCTTTGAACTTTTCAAAGGATTCAGACTTATGTGTCATCAAGTACACATAACCATATCTACTGAAGTCATCAGTAAATGTGATGAAGTATCTATAACCGCCTCTAGCAGCAACATTGAAAGGGCCACATACATCACTATGTATGAGTCCTAACAAATCAGTTGCTCTCTCGCTATGCCCACTAAAGGGAGTCTTGGTCATCTTGCCTCGTATGCATGACTCGCATATCTCATATGATTCAAAATCAAATGAGTCCAGCAAACCATCCTTATGGAGCTGGGATAAGCGCTTGTCATTTATATGACCTAAGCGACAGTGCCAGAGATAGGTTTGGTTCAGGTCATTTGACTTGAACCTCTTGATATTTATGTTATAGATAGGGCTCTCAAGGTCTAGAATATAGAGTCCGTTTATCAGAGGTGCACTATAATAGAACATTTCATTTAAATAGACGGAACAACATTTGTTCTTTATTATAAACGAAAAACCTTTCTTGTCCAAACAAGAAACAGATATAATGTTCTTAGTTAAAGCAGGCACATAACAACAATTATCTAATTCTAGTACAAGCCCAGAGGGCAGAGATAGATGGTAAGTTCCTACAGTAATAGCAGCAACCCGTACTCCATTACCTACTCGTAGGTCTATCTCACCCTTCGTCAATGCCCTGCTATTTCTCAGCGCTTGTACATTAGTACAAATATGCGAAGCACATCCGGTATCTAATAACCATGATGAAGAAATAGAGAGGTTGACTTCTATAACGTGTATACCTGAAGTAGAAATCTTATTTCTCTTCTTCATAAGATCTTCCAGGTATTCTTTAGAGTTCCTCTTCCAGTGCCCTTGTCCTTGATATAGGTGACAAAGATGTTCAACCATATCGTAAGCGCCCATCAACTCATGTTGCTTCTGAAGCTCAGAGTTCATGGTCGCGAGCATAAGACAGGACACATCTAATGCGTCATCTTGATGCTTCTTGTAAGCATCTCGGTCTGCTCGCGTGGCAATGGCAGGAGGAGCCTCCGGAATGGGCTGCTCCAGAACGTACAGTTTACGTTCTTGGGTGAGAACTATTCTCAGGTTCCTGTACTAGTCCAGGAAATTTGCTCCGTTGAGCTTGTCCTTCTTAAGGACAGATCGCAGAGAGAAGGTTATTCGACGTCATGGTAATCTACAACAGAAATAAATGCAGAAATAAATACCATATTCTTAATCATTTAATTAGGTCTTTAACTAAATGATGCTCCCACTGAATTCTATAATTCATGTGGGACAAGATCTACATCATACTAACCCTTGAGTTAGCTTTGGCTAATACGCCCAAGACTTAGTATGATCGGTAGGTAACGATTACCAATTACATCTCTATACAACTCTTGTGTATAGGATCAATATCCGCATTTATATTAAAACTCGAGTTAGCTTTGGCTAATACGCCCGAGAGTTAATATATATGTGATTTTGACCTATCTTTCCAACCGTTGGATGAATGCCTATAGTTGTACTCGATCCAACCGAGTAAACTAGGAATACTCAATCTAATTGAGTTGTACTCACCCATGCGTTGATAGGCGGGACCAAGATTGTCCCTTCGTACCCTACCAAGATAGTATGTGTTGCTCTGCTTTGGTAGATTCAACAACAACATGCGATCGAGGTAGTGGTAGGTATCACGGCATGGTAGGCATTACGAGTTGACGTGTTTTAGATCTAATCTAAACTGTGATGCGTATCATATACTTGATAGATCTAATCTAATCGCTAGGCACTAATTAATTACTTAATTAACTAGCATACATCACATACACACAAAAGCAATTAATTAAATTTTGTGATTATGTCATGGCCCTACTACGATCTTCTCAAGTCAATGAGAAGATCGGATGGTCAACCTAAGGTCAACAGCTTCTCAAGCTCCGTCCTTTGACCACCTTGTGTTGCACGCGCCCTCCTCGTAACTCCGTCTCGAGTGGACCTTCCACAACTCCAATTTTGTACATTACAATTTTGAAACTCGAGTTACATTCGAGTCTAAATCTAATTTACAACCAAAATATAAGAGAAAGGCACGATGCGCAGGTCGCGAATAAAATAAAAATAAAATAAATACAGCACGCACATCACATAACGGCACGCAGGCCGTATTATGGATTACAACACATTTATTCCAATCCAATTGGGTCTTTTGGGCCATGACTATCACAAAATTAATATATAATTCTAAATTATATATTTTTCATAATTTTCTATAATTTTCATAAATTTTACAATTTTATAAGTAAATTTTTCCCGACGGTCCCGTTTAGCGTTTTCGGGCGCAATCGCGGAACGAATCCACTTGCGGGGCCAGGGGCAGCACCCCTACCCGCGATCTAACCATCGCGAGGGTTCCTTTGCAATCTAACAGCGCCTAAGCCCGCTGTCCCAAAAAATTTTGGGGCGAAACTTTGCCATTTTGGAAAATTCTTCTCGGTAGTCGAAGCCTACAAGTGCCGAAACACTTGTGCTTCGCTTCTACGAGAAAAATACCCAAAAAAACTCTAAAAACCATAAAATTAAAGAATATCACAGAACTGAATTTTTGTCATAAAAACAAAAACTAAACTCGTACAAGCTTCGCACGTGGCTCTTATACCATTGTTGGATTTTTCGGGCCGCGAAAATCGCTTTTTCGCATCGCGGAAACCCCAAAACCCCCTAGCCATTGGATTCGTGCGAAGAAAACTTTCGAAAATATGAGTATGAGTTTCAAACTATGATCTACAGTAGATCTACAAAGGAAAAAAATTTTATACCTTCGATGCGTGCCCTTTGCGAATCCCGCTCGTCCAAGGTACGCCGGATCTCGTGATTGTCAACGTAGACAATCCTCTAGAAGTATCCACACGAACAAGATGTATTCTCTAAAACACAAGGATGGAGAAGAGAGCACCACAAGTGTGCTAGCACTCTCTAGGGCTCTCGGGTAGGATTGGAAGAAGAAGAAAGGAAAAGAAGAGAACACACTCCTCTAAAATCTCTATGTGACTTTCACTAACCTTTCTTCTTGGATTAGATTCACTCTCCTTTCTTCTCCCTTGCTTCAAACCCACGACCAAGAGAAGAGAAGGAGCAGGAAGAGAGCTTAGGAGGAGGAAGATCACTTGAATGAGAGTTACACCTGCAAAAATAAAACTCTTTTCATCTAATTAAGTAGTTTGTAACCTCCATGGGATACCAAGAGTCACAACTCTTAGTAACTCCCATGAGGCGGCACTTCACTTAAGTAACCATGATGATGTGGAGCATCATCATTGGTCCACTTAATGCCAACTCACCAATGAGGTGGCATAAAGTCAAGTCAAACTTGACTCTTCATCTTTCTCTCAAGTCAAGTTAAACTTGACTTAATCTCTCTCATGGTTGATCTAATCAAACCATTTAATTCAAGCCAATTTAATATAATAAATCTAATTCATTTAATTAAATTGATTCAATGAGTCATAATCTAAATTAGACTCATTGAACACATGAATCAACTTGAGTCCAACTCAATTAGCCCAATTTGGATTACTCTTAATCCAATTTGATTCATCAAATGAATCTAATCCTCTTGGTTCATCATATGAACCTAATCTCCATCCACTTGTTCTTTGTGTGTGATCCAATAGGTTCTTGTAACGTTGGCAATGCCCCTAAACTCATTTAGAAACATAAGTAATGAGCGGTATTTAGCAATACATCATTACTACCCAAGTTACAAGAATGTTGAGATCCAACATCACCTTGTGACTACTAATTGTGACTCCTCACAATATATGACAAGTGTCCTTCTATCCTAGACATCTAGATTGATCAATGTGAGACATAGACCGTGTCATCCTCTAATCAATCTAAATCTTGAACTCCAAGTAGACTCACTAAATCAAATGAGCTCAATATCTCATATTGACTCATTTAGGCATGGCCATGCACTTCGTGGTCTCACTCTATCAAGAATATCGATGCCTCTCCCGTCATATAGGAGGGATAGATCCCATCTACATCACTCATATCCCTCCGCATAATTTGTTACATACCCAGTAATCACCTTTATAGTCCACCCAGTTACGGGTGACGTTTGACGAAACCAAAGTGCATAACTCCTTATGTAGGGAACCATGGTGACTTCAGGTCTAAGGACTAGTAGTCATACTAATAGCCACATGAGAAAGTATATGACACTCATATAACGATCCATAATACTTTCTCATGGCGGGTCATTCAGTATACATTCTCTAATGTATACCCATGTGTCAACTTGATATCTCTATATCCATGACTTATGAGATCAACTCATCGAGTTGACCTACATGCTAGTCTTATTGCATTAACATTATCCCTGAATGTTAATACTCGACTAGGAATGATTAAGAGTAGTGTTCCCTATATCATCTCACTATCGATTCAACCAATCGATTGATATAGGTAAGAACCTTCTACTCAAGGACGTTATTATACTTAGTTTATTTGGCACCAATACAAGTAAGTATAATAACCAAAATCAAATGCCTTTATTTATATAGAATATGATACAACAAGTCCAAAATACAATCATCAAATGATTGGCTCTAGGGCTCTAGCTAACAGGTTGTCTATTGCAAGAGGGAACCGACAACCTTCTACAAGTGGTGGACAATTGAGAAATAAGATTTGGTAGATCATTACATTGAATTCACATTACAAAGAAACCGAAACTCCTAGAACATACCTTTATTCATTGCCCTTATTCTTGTTTCTTATTCTTTCATTCTTTTGTTTACCTTTCATAGTTACACCTAGACTTTGTAAATCAATTGATTGGTTGTTTAGCTATCTCGCTTTGAGACATCTTTAGTGCTTATTCCAGTCCCTGTGGATTCGATATCTTTTATTATTACTTACGACATATCCGTACACTTGCGGAGGTCAACAAACCTGAAAAAGGAGAGCTTGGCTTTGTTCTTCTTGCCTATGTAAGTTGAAAGCCAAGAATTTTTTATTTTTATAAACAATCAGTTTCCTCAATGTTCGAGCTGATCCCTTTGCTTTCTTTAGGTATGGAGATGGCGAGCCTACTGATAATGCTGCCCAGTTCTACAAATGGTTTATAGAGGTTCTGGAAGCATGCACATTTATTTAATCTATTCTACCAATAATCCTTTTGCCTTGATCGATTGCTGATTATTAGTTTTTAGGGGAAAGAGAGAGGAACCTGGTTGGAAAATCTTCAATTTGGTGTGTTTGGTTTGGGCAATCAGCAATATGAACATTTTAATAAGGTTTGGCATGATGAAATTGTTAGTATTCTTTTTATGGGAATTGCTTGGCTGATATATTTGTGTATTGTGTCCTTGAAAATGTTGCTGTGGTGGTCGATGAACTGCTTCATGAGCAAGGTATATAGTTGATTTATTTAGTTTGTGATTTGACTAAGTCACATATGCTCCTAAAGCTGATTTTAAATCCTATCTTCAGTTGCAAGCTCAAAGTTCATGCATTTCATTTTTCTAGAGAATTTAACTTGTTTTGTAGACTAATTGTTACTCTAAAAACTTGTAAAGTCAACATGGTATGAGGAGTTACTAAGAAACAGTTGCGTAGTCATGTTATCTGTGAGTTTCATACATACAACTGTAATGTAGTAGTCATGTGCAAGTTTGTAGATGTGTTTAATGAATTTAAGCATCATTCTTACTCGGATATTCTTCTATCTTTTTTTTCCTCTGCATAGGCACCAAGCACATTGTCCAAGTGGGGTTGGGAGATGATGATCAAGGTATTGAGGATGACTTCTCTGCATGGTATGTAGTATCAGCAAACTTTTATGCATGCCATCCAAATTCCAATGTCGGCTGCTGCTATTTTTCTGTTTTCTATTTTTTTTCTTTTTTGCCCATCATTTTCTCATTACTCCTTTGTGGAATATGAAATATCAACTGTACTTTCAGGAGGGAGCTTCTTTGCCAGGAGTTGGATAAGTTGCTTCGGGATTAAAATGAGACAGGTGCATCTACTCCTTATACAGCTGCCATTCCTGAATACCTGGTTGTATTTGTCAAGCATGAAGAAGTTCCATATCTGGACAAAATTTTAAGTTTTGCAAATGGCCATGCTATTCATGGCATACAACATCCATGCAGGTAGAGATCCTCTTTACAAAGACAATTTAAAAACAGTACTGGTTAGGATTTTCCAGTCCATGAAAAGCATATCTAACACAACTTGTGTATCTTCAAGGGCTAATGTGGCTGTAAGACGAGAGCTTCATACTTTAGCTTCGGACCGGTCCTGCATCCATTTGGAGTTTGACATAGATGGCACTGGAGAACATTATATATCACTCTCACTTGCATATTTTGAGAACATGCAGGATGCATACACTAATTATATTTCTTTGTGTAGTTTTCACTGGATTTTGACTATCATCAATGTTGAGATGGAGATTAATTTTTAGTTAGATCCTCTTGGTCACCGCATTCGTGATCAAGATTGGAAATATGTTGTCAACATGTAAGCTTTTTGGCTTCTTTTATTACCTTTGTTGAAACATGGATGTATTTTGATGTGGTAATACAATTCCCACGGGTTATATGCATGAAGGGCCTTGAAATTGTATAATGCGGAGGCGGGAAGGAAAGGGAAAAAACAACCAACATGGGAAGTTGTCAAGGTATGTCTGATCCTTTTGATTAGCAATTGTTTCACTATCCTCGAAGGAGTTATTCCAATATTTCTTTTCTAACATAGGCTCCTCAACAACCGGATGCGAAGCAATGTGATTTTTATATCATGCGATATATGAAAGATATAATTGAAAATTTTGGAGTTGACTACAAGGATTCACTTCCAACAATGGTAATAATACAATATCTTTCATTTTGCATATAAGCCCTAAAGATAATTTGTTGCATTTTCCAACACTGCTTCAGTATCATAACTGATACAAACTCATATTTGATTTTGATTGATTATGAACGTCTCTTAGCTTTTCCCTCATTATATCAGATCTTACTACTGCTATGTTTTCCCCCTGGTGCTTGATGTGTTTCTATGTAGTCTTTGAATTTCTCTATTTCAATTTTGACAGCTGTAACATCCCAAAATTTCACTATGTGAAGTCCTAAAAGACCTTATTAAAATCTAGAAATGCTTTAGAAAAATTCTAAAGATTTTTAGAAATTTTTAGAGTATTTTTATGGAATTTTTGGAGTTCGTTTGGTATTTTTACCAAGAGAAAGAAGTTTTAAAAAGAAAGTGTTAAAGCTGGGTTTTGAACCCAAGACCTCGGACCCGAACCAGGTTCTAATCGGATGCAGCCAACCAGCTGAGCTACACGATTTTTGTTAACCTTATATGGGGCGAAATATATATAAGCAGTATTTAGGAATGTTTAAATAAATTGAAAATAAAAGTGCGCGGATGAGGAATCGAAGCTGCGACCTGGGATTTGGTTAAAGCCGGGCTGACCAAGTGTGCTAGCGATCGTTTCTTATTAAGAAAGGAGAAATATTCTATTTAAGAAGTAGTTAATGAATAGGAAATAAATAGGAAGGAAAAAGGGTTGCAGCCAAGTTTCGAACCCATGCGCTATGCCTTAAGCAGAACGCAGCCCACCAACAGACCAGCCGCGGGTTTGTTAATAAAATCCGAATCAAGTTGTATTTAAGCAATAGTTAGTTAACAGAATATTAAAGTTATAAGAAGAGAACTTAGGTTTTCCCCGTGACAAAATCTTCTCCTCCCCTTTCTCTCGGCGACGGCGTTTTCTCTCGGGCGAAAAATGCAGCGAGCTTTAGGGCATCTCCGGCGGCCGGCGAGCACCCTTCTCCGTGAGTTCTTCATACCTTTGTGATCCTCTCGTCGAGGAGAGCAAGAAGATACCAAGAGATCGTCGAGGAAGCATATATCCGAAGCCCTAGAAGCCTCCTTCTTCTCGGTTGTAAGTCCAAGAACAGCGAGGTGAGTTGCTTCTCACCTGCAGTAGGAGTTGTTTCGAGCTTTGATTCGTTTTCATGGCTTTCGGATTCTTGTTTTCTTTTGGATTTCGAAGCAAGTTTGAGGGGTTTTGTTTTTGATGCTTACTGCCATGAACCCTAAAGAAAGAAGATAGGGATTTTAAGCATGAAGAACAGTTATAAAATTTAGGTTTTCAGTAGCAATTTTCCTTCAATTAGTTTGGGATTCTGGATCAAGAGGTTGATGGATTCTATGGGATTTGGTGATGTTCGGATCCTTCCCACTGCTCCCGAAAGTTTTGGACAGATTGCTAGGGGATTTAGTCTTGATAGATAATGCTTAAGCTTCCTATTGTTCTGAAATCTCTGGAACAGATTGACATACTGGAATTGTTTTTATGAACGAGTTAGTACTTGCTGAACCTTGTGACGGTGTGTGATGTGTGGACTATGGAGATCCTTTGGACTTAGCTAAAGAACTCACTTAGTTTAAGAATTTGTTTAGTTTAATTCCTTATTAAGTTGATAAGAAAATTTTGTAATAAGAAGTTATGTTTCCGCTTTTCATTACCTGCATGTTTTAATTTATTAAACTGCGTGGTTGTGAAAATATCTATTCCAGCCGCCTGTGGCTGAGTATACTCTGTATGTATTTACGGATATGGTCACCGGTACAGGGGAGACTCTGCCGAAATTTTTCAGTAGGGTTTTCCTAGAGATTTTTATCATACCGGTTAAGTAGAGTTAGTAGTCAAGTAACGGTCATCCTTAGAGTGTAGTAGTAGTAAGAAGGGTGGTCGTTACAACAGCTATGTGCTCATCTATGATTAATAGTTCAATAGAATTCAGGGTCACTGATTTGTTATATGATGCTCTTGGTCCTTCCATGATTTTTGAATTCAACAATTATCATGCCTAGTAATTTGCTGTATGATGTTGTCGGTTCTTATCAATCTCTACACTTTAATTAGAAGGAGCAAATTATCTATGTTATATTCTAAGCAGCATATACTAAGTGTCATATATGAAAGTTTTAGATTTTACAATGATTTTTTTGTGCTAAATTACATATGTATATGTGTATCGGTGTGTATGTGCATGCGCGCAATTATCCTTCAATGAATTAAGCATTATGAACAATAGTCTTCCACATCAGCCTTTAAAAACTTAGTATTTTATTTTATTTGATACATGTACACATTTATTTTAGTTATTTGACATATGGAGGATTATTGGGTCCTGATCATGAATTAACTTTCTATAAAGTATTGTCCTTTCTCTTTGTTGCAAGTATCAATTAGAAAGGGATTTCTTTGGTTTAGATATTTTGCATTCCAAATTTAGTTTGTTGGTAGTTCTCATTGCAAAACCAAACTGAAAAGCTTTCAAAATGCTTGATTTGAAGTGTTAGAAGGATAGAGATTAGAAAAACTAGACTGGCCTCGTTAGAGCTAAGAGCAGATATTTGGAAAAAAATAAATAAATCAAAATTGCATCTTTACCATTTCTGCTCTCATTGCATTACAAGTGTAATAGGAAACCAGGTTAATCTTTTATCATGCCCACTATCTTATAAAAAAATTTAAAAATGCAATAGGAAACCAGGTTATGATTAACTTCGTTGCAATAATTTCTGATTTGGATTATATTAAGTTTCCAGGAATGATAGATCTATAACTATATGATGTAGTTGAGATAATTGATGAATGTTTATCTTTTTAAGCATTCCAATTAGTCATCTTGTTACCTGGTGCTCTTATTGCTTTTTCAACTATGATTTTTTATCTTGGTTTACTAATATATTATTTATGTGTTTTTACAGTTTAAAAATCTCAAGTACTCCAGAGTTGAAATTGATGAAGTGTGGTTCGAGTGGGTTGAATGCATGCTAGATTACATTTGAGTAGGAAAGGTATTTGATTTTTGAAAACTTTGGATGATGCATGCATTTACATGGAATGTAAATTGTGGATACTACCTTGATGTGTACAATATCTATTACCTTTTGATGTTGTAAAAAGATATTTGTGTATTTTATGGATACTGTTGTAAGAAGAATATTTATGTAATTTGCGAATATTTGTGTATTTTATGGATACTGTTGGAAGAAGAATATTTGTGTATTTTATGGATACTGTTGTAAGAATAATATTTATGTGTTCGTTACATGGATATTGATTTGTTTGTATATTATCAGTTTCTCACTGTTTTGGAAATTGAATATGTGTCGTTAAACAATATTGATATTACATTAGTTTTCCACCGCTGTAAAACCGGTGTCATTAACTAATATTACATCGGTCGTATACCGCTGCCAAAACTGTTGTTATTAATATATAATATTACATCAGTTTTACACCGTTGATGAAACGGTGTCGTTAAGTGATACTACACCGGTTAATAACCGATTCAAAAACTGGTGTCGTTAAGTGATACTACACCGGTTATAACCCGATGTCTAAAATGGTAGACCTTTTACATCGCCTTCATAGACATCGTTCGAAAATGTAATAGACAGCGGTAGAAAACCGATGTCTACGAGGGTTTTTCTTATAGTGTAGCCTAGGAGACTGGAGGTAGCGAGCACAGAGGAGGTTGACAGAGGAGTAACACGTGTGAAAGATTTAATTAAAACTTAAGTTTTAATTAACAAAACATAATATTATAGTTCACTCAACTCTTAATTTAGATAGGGTATATATATATATATATATATATATATATATATATATATATATATATATACAGTTATGTTCCGTTGCAGAACAAAACCTGCGAACCGCTGCGGACTGCTATCGTGGCAGCTGCCGCGTCATAAGTGAGAGGTTTCTAAACATTTTTTTTCGCTGCGACTTTTGTGAAGCCTAAGTCCTAACGCATCTCGACGTCTCCGCTGGCCTTCTTCTCGCGTCCGTCGCGAGCAGATCTGCTCACCTCCCGTAGCCAGGGGTTCCTTCCTTCTCGCGTCGTGCGCTTGTTCCCTCCCTCGGGTGGACAAAGCCCTGTCGCGGAAAACTACTCCCTCACCCTTCTTTTCGCGTCCGCCGCGAGCAGATCTGACGCCTCCCGCCGACCTCGGCTTCCTTTTTCTCGCGTCCAAGGCACCTGACTCCTCGTCGTGCCCTCATGCCCTCCTTATCGCATCTGCTGCCACCAGCAGCGGCTTCCCAAAAGTCGGCTTCCCTCCCTCGCAAGCTCTGCTCGTGGGCGCCGCCCTCGCGACAGACGACCTCGTGCCGCGACAAGGCTTACAAATAGGCTGTGAGGCTCGGCGAGAGACGAAGCTAGGGTTCCCAAGCTCTCGACGTATCTAGGGTTTCAGGCGCCTCCCTCACACGTCCACCCAACGAATCTAGGGTTTCTCTTGTAGGTAAAACCTCATTTGTTTCTTTCTATTTCTATTGCAGGTTTAATCTTATAAGAAATCAGTAGTTTAATTGATGTTCGATCGGAGTGTTTTGTTCAGTTTGGCAGTTTTGATTTTATACGACATATTGTTGTGGTTTTTGTTTGGTCTTAGAATTTCCTTTTAACACTTATGCAAAATGTTATTTCTCTTCGAAGTAACAACATCAGTTTCTGTAAGTAATAACAGACAGTAATTTGGTCTTCGAAGTTTATAAGAAACTTGCAGTTTCTATTGCAGTTTTTAAATTTGGTCTTCGAAGTTTATAAGAAACTTGCAGTTTCTATTGCAGTTTTTAACACTTATGCAAAATAGTATTTTTTTAGCTTAATTTTGTTAAATTTTACTGTTTAGGTTGTTAGTTTATTTTAACACTTATGCAAAATGTTATTGTTTATACAACAGCAGTTTCTATAAGTAACAATAGATAGTAATTTGGTCTTCGAAGTTTATAAGGAACTTGCAGTTTCTATTGCAGTATTTAATAATTATGCAAAATGTTATTGTTTAGCTTACTTTTGTTAAATTTTACTATTTAGGTTGTTATTGAATGGCATCATCAAGTAACAGCAGCATCAACCATACCAAATATGAAACTGTACGATGCAGGGACTGCGGATTAACAACATTTGTGCTAGTCTCTAGATCGATCAAGAACCCAGGAAGACTATATGATGGATGTATGCAGCATGGATGGTTAAAGTGGGTGAGGTCTGATACTGGACTAAATGTAGACACCAATAATATATATTTTAGGATGTTGCCAAGAGTGGAGTCAAGAGTAAGAAGTGAACATGTTGCTTATCCCGGCCATAATATGAGAAATTGGAATGTACCATTTATGGTCTGGATATTAGTGATAGTGAACTTAATTCTTGTAGCTATATATTTGTTTTGTTTGTTGGTTGGTCTAGTTAAGTAGTACTAGTGTTGTAATGTGGCAAAGAAATTAGATGGGAAATTAGAAGCATGTACTTGTATTTTGTTTAGATTCTGTAAGTTGTAATGGATCAATTTAGTTTTATGAATTGTTGTACTCCGTCTTTGATGTCTACCCTTTTCCCACTATACATATTTAGTTATGAATTGCTCTATACATATTTAGCTCTAAATAATTCTAATAACTGTATGAATTCCATTAAAAAAAAACTTGGTAGTAAATTTAGAAATATAGATGTATCCTAGTGGATGGTGTATTATGATAAATTTTTGAAACTCTCTAAGTGTAATACATTATGGGTGAGCTTTATTGTGGCTCCTTAGTTTATGAGGAGGAAATCGGGCAGAGTTTCATTTGGCTGCACGCCGAGTGACAAAGAAATTAGATCTAAACTTCACTCAATCACCTTTTACATCTCCTCCTTGTTACTGGGAGGAGGAAAATTTGCTTTTAGTAAATCTCTCTAAATATTTTCTCTTTGTGTGGGACTAAGTAGATATTGGAACCCACAATTTACTACTATTTTTCTTCATAATATTTCACAATAATTATCATATCGTTTTTTTCATGAACTTCAGTAATGTGGAATATATTCAATTCACAACAAGGAAGAAGAAAATAGCAAAAGTTTTCTCTTTTGTAGATCAGATCCATTTATCAACTTCGGTCAAGAGTGTTGCATTAGCAAATCTCTCAGCCATTTATCAACCAATATTGATTAATCAAGGAGCCAACCAACAGAGTGTTTCATCAGCAAATCTCTCAGCTATTTATCAACCAATATTGATTAATCAAGGAGCTAACCAACTTCTTTGTATTTGTACGTTGTCAGTAGTGTGAAAATATATCATATATCATAGCAACATATTAAAGTAACCCTCTAATTGATTAAAACCTGTCCATGAACTACATCCATCATCCACAAGTAAATATATACAATCATTAGAAGAGTCATTATAAGAGAAGAATAAGAGAATGGTTTAAGATGTCAGATAATACAGGAATTAAGAATACAGCTCCTGTGTGGTTTGAAAAAGAAGTAACAGAAATTAAACTTCTTATTCACTCCCATTGCAAACTCAATTACCAAACTGCTATCTTCTATGGCTCTTACACAAAATTACATTTGGGAAAACTTTTTTAAGTACTTGAACACCACACTATGAATTCTAACCAAGATATCCACGCAGCAAAATATCAGCCTAATTGGATAAACAAATTAAACAGTATAAGAATGATCGGTGTAATTAAAATAAGCTAAAAATAAAAATTAAAATAGTATGTGAACTAGATCTAAGAAATAAATAAAGAATCCATTGAATCGATAACACGACACTAAAAAGTCAATCTCAACAATAAGCCAATCAAATAACGACACTAAACATAATGACAACAATAGATGCACGAAACCAATGAATATTTTGATAGTGTTAGAAAGTAATTTCATTATCTTGCTGAGGTTGTTCTCATGATAATAGATTTTTAAAAATAGTTTAGGAATTTTCTTTGCTTTACACGAATGGTGCACTAGAATGTCCAATGAATATAAAAGAATAAAATTCTCTTGCATAATTTGGTTATGGTATTTGAAGTTATCAATGCAGATAGAAGAGGGGACGGTGAAAATGATGCAATAGAATATATACCTTCATTAAGTGTAACCTGAGATCACTTGGCCGAACTTCTTCCCCAAATAAAATCCATAACAAATTGAGAATACTGATACAGAACGTCAACAGCAGCTTGTTTTTTTTGTTCAGTCTGAATTAACACAAGAATAGTAGCAAAAACTACCATAAAAATCAACATAAGCTATCAAATATATGAGCACAAAATAGATTCATAAACAATAAAACATAATGAGTACTATCTCTGACAAACATGTGTTGCCTTGCTAAAATGATAATGTTGAGTCCAAACCCAAATACAAAATTTCAGGCGACATTATGCCTTAACAATAGTAGTAATAAGAATATGTTGGATGTATTTGTTAATAATAAGAATAAGATCACTTGTGGTGCTACAGATCACTGTTTCCAATAAACAAGCCATTGAAAAGTCAATCTCAACAATAAGCCAATCAAATAACAACACTAAACATAATGACAACAATAGTTGCACTAAACCAATCAAACATAATGACACTAAACATGACTGGCACATGAAACCAAAATTTTCACCAAATAACAATAAGCATACCATATGAATAGATGCACTAAACCAATCAAACATAATGACACTAAACATGACTGGCACATGAAACCAAAATTTTCACCAAATAACAATAAGCATATCATATGAATAGATGTACTAAACCAATCAAACATAATGACACTAAACATGGTCGACACATGAAACCAAAATTTTCACCAAATAACAATAAGCATACCATATGAATAGATGCACTAAACCAATCAAACAAAATGACACTAAACATGATTAGCACATGAAACCAAAATTTTCACCAAATAACAATAAGCATACCATATGAATAGATGCACTAAACCAATCAAACATAATTATAGGACCGTGATCGTTCGATAGAGGGGGGGTGAATATCGATTCGAAAACTCGAGTGAAAAAGCACGCAGTGGAAAAGTAAATGAACACAATTGATTTTACTTTGTTCGGAGCCTGTGACGACTCCTACTCGAAGGCTCGTGGTCCTTGACCACTTTCGTTGGGCAATCACTAGCAATTCGAATGTGATTACAAAAATAGTACAAGAAATGCTAATGAAACAAAACACAAAGTTGTACCGACAGAAAAGAAAACTTAAGGAGCAAGAGCGCGTTGTCGGAGCTTTGTCAGCGTTGCTGGAGCACAGAGCAGCAAAGCAATATAGGAATTCTGAGAGTTGTGTTGTTTGAAGCTCCACCCCTGGGGCTTCTTTTATATGCTGCTCCGGGCGCCCTGGTGCGACGTGGTAAGTCCAGTTAGGATGCTTCATGTGGCGAGGCGACGCAGAGGATAAAACTTGCCTCCGGGCGCCCGGATCCCTTCCGGGCGCCCGGACCACCATTTTCCAGAGATTCCTTCTCCTGCAAAACAAGGTTAGTCCGAGGCAAAATATACCCTGCAACACAGATTGTTAGCACAATGAATTAACAAAAAAAGTATGACTTAGATTCCGTCTTTCCGAGACCGGAATCTAGTCACGATCTCGACTTAGATATCCGAAATGGATCTAAGCCAGATCGACGCCTAATGTTCCCTTCCTAGGAACGCGTCCTCGCAGTCACTCCCCTCTAGTGACTTACCTCACTTACCTGCCAGACGTCCGGTCAGCCCGTCGACCCGTCTGGACTTCGTGCCAGCTATTCGGTCAGCCCGTCGACCTAGCTAGACTTCTTGCCAAGCGTCTGGTCAGCCCGTCGACCCGCTTGGACTTCTCGCCAGCTATCCGGTCAGCCCGTCGACCTGTCTAGACTTATCCTGCACACTCGATCAGAGTGTTAGATCAACAATAAATCTAACTTAACCTATTTGTCATTCATCAAAACCTGGGTTAAATCGTTAGTGCTAACCGCACCAACAATCTCCCCCTTTTTGATGGAATGACAACCTGGTTAAGTTAGTGAAGACATTTGCAAAAAAAAAAGATAACATCGTTATGTGGAGGTTTTTTAAGTTAGTTTGTATTTTCAATTGGTTTGGCTAACTTAACCCACCTAACCCTCCCCCTTTGGTATTCATCAAAAATAAGCATGGATTAAGTAAACATAAACATAGACTTCAGACAAAGTAAGGAATCATGTCAAGTTACTCTGGGGGAGTTAAACTTAGTAATTTATCTTTTGTAAAAGAGCTAAGTTTTGAGACAAGTTTAAAAGATCTATTTTTCAAAACTAAGTAAAATTGATTTTCTAAAACTGAGTTGGTAAAGGATTCAACTTTCAAGACTTAAGTACATAAAGGACTTGATTTTTTTTTTTAAAGCTAGTTTTCAAAAATAGGTGTATATATAAAAAAAATCCAGATTTAAAGGCAAAGTTTTGTGAAAAATAGCTAATTTTTCAAGTATAGCTTCTAAGGTTAAGGTTTAAGAATAAGTTCTAAATTTCAAGAAAAATAATTTAAAACAGTTTTCAACTCTTTTCAAACATAAGCAAAATTTCAAAACTAAGTTTTAAAATATATTTCAAGATTTGATTTTAATTTTCAACACTAAGTTTGTAAAAAAGTTAAAAAAAACTTAGTTTATAAACTTACACTTAGTTTACAAAAATTAATTTTTGTAGAATTAAGTAGAATTAAGTAAAGTCAAATTCTCAGAACTAGATTTTAAATTCAATTTTCAAAACTACGTTAAATCTAATTTTGAAATTCAATAACTTAGTTTTCAAAAATAGGTTTAAGAAATTTTTAATAAAAATGTTTTTTTTAAAAAACTGAAAAAAAATTTAATTTATTCGTCGCCCTGGACCTGACATTAAATCAAATGTCTAACCAGTTAATTACTGACTGACTTATCAAAAGATAGCAGCTTTCACTTGGTTAGTCAAGTTAAGGTCAATCTTAACTTGATTAATATATATTTTGTTTTTAACGCCCAGACTTATGTCGATGCACTGAAATAAGCATCTTAAGTCTTAGGTAAGTGGCCTATGCATCTCACCCCATTCTATTGTTCGGCAAACACAAGCAAGGTAAGCCTAGGGTTTTGGTGAGATGCTCAAAACTAGTCCTATGGGTACATGTTCTCTAAGGATTTTGAACTAGTCTAAGGCTAAAAGTTTATTTAAAAATCTAAAAATAGGAAGGTTTTAAAAAACTGACACATGTTTGAACTTATGAGTTAAAAACAATCATCTTTGAAAATATTTCTGAAATTTAAAATTCCTAGGCTACCAAGATAGAACATAATCAATGCAGGTCTAAAATATCACTAGATAGATCCAAAATATTTTACAGGTAGTGTAGATACAGAAGTGAGTCATAACTAGAGCTACTGAGATGATGAAGGGGGTGGTCCAGATCCCAAGGATCGGAGAAGCGCCATCAGCTCAGTGTGTCGGGTCTCCCCGGCAGCTCGTAACTCGGCAACCTCTCATCGTATGTCCCGATGAAAATCAGAGTTCTCCTGCTGGAGACTCGCCATAGCTCTCTCTAGTCCGGTCATACGGTCGGCTAGAGTGCGGGGAGCATGACGTGGTGCTCGAGCTGGGGGCGGTGGTGGAGCCGGTGCGGCTTCCTCTGGAAACAGTGCAAGCATGAACTCGTCCACCTGTGCGTCTGGATTGGGCTGGTGCTGTGCCCCCCTCCGCCAAGACATAGTCCCGTCATCCCTATCTACGTGGATACCATCTAGGGAGAAGTTCTGAGCTGCTATAACATCGAACTCGGTCATATAGGCAATGTCTCCTCTAGTGACATCAATGTGCAACGAGGACATATAGGCTGTCAGAATGTGACAGAATGGCATGTGGACTCGTCTATCAGTCACGTATCCAGCCGAGTAGATAATGATGGAGAAGATATATAGGCTGATGTCAATATCTAACCTATGACTCAGGGCATAGAGTAAAAATGAATGGAATGGGTGCATCACAGTGATGTCCCGAGTAGTCAGTGGTAAAATGCAAAGCACTAAGACCCTATAAAGAGCGTAGTCCTGGACTCGAAGTTCTACCGACCTAGAATAATCATCTATTATAACTAAACAGTATAAGTTTCCATTTATGGATTTGACTCCATGGGACTCAAAAAGATCTAAGTGTAGAAATTCTAATATTGAGTTGGTTTGTGGCTGATTTATTGGTTTGTGAGTGGATTTAGTTTGTTTACCTTGTTGACAAGCATTACATATGGTTGAATCTATGTTAGGTAATTTTGGTAAGCCTCTCACTAGTCTATTTAATTTGCTTATATTTCTAAAGTTGGTGTGAGACATTCTTCTATGTCATAACCATGTTTCTTCTTTTTGTGTTAAATAACACTTAATGGAAGAAGTGGTTAAGTTGATGGCATAGATGTTGTCTTTTCTAAAACCTTTTAGACTTATGGTAGGATTATCTAAATGTTTGATTAAACACTTGTGGATAGAAATTTAACCTTATACCTAGTATCACATAATTGACTTATACTCAGAAGATTATATTTAAAATTTTCAACAAGTAAAACACTTGTAATTATAAAATCTATTTTTATTTTTGAGCAGGCATTATTTAAGTTAAGTTTAAAATTAAAGTTTTGACATTAATTATTTCGAAATTAATTTTTAAGTTTAAAATTAAAATTTTGAAATTAATTTTTAAGTTTAAAATTAACATTTTGAAATTAATTTTTAAGTAAAAATTTTGAAATTAATTTTTAAGTAAAAATTTTGAAATTAATTTACAAGTTAAAAGTTTTGAAATTAATTTTTAAGTTTAAAATTAAAATTTTGAAATTAATTTGTAAGTTAAAAGTTTTGAAATTAATTTTTAAGTTTAGAATTAAAATTTTGAAATTAATTTTTAAGTTTAAAATTAAAATTTTGAAATTAATTTTTAAGTTTAAAATTAAAATTTTGAAATTAATTTTTAAGTTTAAAATTAAAATTTTGAAATTAATTTTTAAGTTTAAAAATTAAAATTTTGAAATTAATTTTTAAGTTTAAAATTAAAATTTCGAAATTAATTTTTAAGAATAAAATTAAAATTTTGAAATTAATTTTTAAGTTTAAAATTAAAATTTTGAAATTAATTTTTAAGTTTTAAAATTGAAATTTTGAAATTAATTTTTAAGTTTTAAAATTGAAATTTTGAAATTAATTTTTAAGTTTAAAATTAAAGTTTTGAAATTAATTTTTAAGTTTTAAAATTGAAATTTTGAAATTAATTTTTAAGTTTAAAATTAAAATTTTGAAATTAATTTTTAAGTTTTAAAATTGAAATTTTGAAATTAATTTTTAAGTTTAAAATTAAAATTTTGAAATTAATTTTTAAGTTTTAAAATTGAAATTTTTGTTAGGACCAAAAGTAGCTAGAGGGGGGGTGAATAGCTCGTCGCGTTCTCTCGGTGCTCGGCGTTGCTTGGCGTTGCTTGTTTCTTCAAGAATATGCAGCGGAAAATACAGAAACAAATGCAACAACGCTAACACGGTTGGTTTACTTGGTATCCACCTCACAAGAGGTGACTAGTCCAAGGATCCACACCACGCACGCACCCTCCACTATGAAAACACTCCTTTTCGGTAACTACCGAGGGCGGAGAAGCCCTACAACACTCTCAATACAAGAAGAAGAAAGGGAAATACAAGTTAAGCAAAAGCTTACAAGATGTGCCGTAAAAACCCTAACCCTAACTTCTTCCTCTTGCAATAGATCCGCCTCTTGACTTGGAAAGCCTCCAAGAACCTTCAAGAACTGGCGATCACGTGCTTGTAGAGAGCTGTGGTGGAGCTGGAATGAATCTGAGAAGAGCTCGTAAAGAGATACCGAAGACCACGCTCGCCTGCGGCTTTAAACCCGACGCAACGGTCGGATCCCGATCGATTCGAATGTTCCCAATCGATCGGGGAGGCTTTGGATCGATCCACGGATCGATTCAAACGGGCTGGATCGATCCACGGATCGATGCCTTCTATGCATCGAAGCGTCCCAATCGATCCATCGATCGATTGACCTCTGAATCGATCCACGGATCGATTCAGCTTCTCTGAATTGATCCATTGATCGATCAGATCATCCGATGATCGAGCCCATCGATCCACGATCGATTCGGAAGGCTGATTTTTCTAAAGTTCTAAACTCCAGATCCAAGGATTGGTAATGCCTAGCATCTAGTCACTCCCTTGACCTGCTAGGACTTTTCCCTGTACCAAGTGTCCGGTCAATCCCTTTGACCCACTTGGACTTTTCTCTGTGCCAAGTATCCGGTCAATCCTTTGACCTACTTGGACTTTTCTTTATGCCAAGTATCCAGTCAATCCTTTGACCTACTTGGACTTCCCAGCACCAGATGTCCGATCATCCTTGATCCATCTGGATTTTCCCTTGCCTGGCTTCACTCACCAGGACTTTCACCTAGCTTCACTCACTAGGGTTTTCCATCTGCCTAGCTTCACTCACTAGGACTTTCACCTGGCTTCACTCACCAGGATTTCCATCTGCCTAGCTTCACTCACTAGGACTTTCATCTGCCTAGCTTCACTCACTAGGACTTCCTTCTGCCTAGCTTCACTCACTAGGACTTCCTTCTGCCTGGCTTCACTCACCAAGACTTTTCTTCTGCCTGGCTTCACTCACCAGGACTTTCATACTGCCTAGCTTCACTCACTAGGTCTTTCATTTTGCCTAACATCCCAGTTAGGACTTCCTAGTCAAGTATCCAGTCAACCTTGACCTACTTGACTCTTCTTCAATCAATATCTTATTGTCAAACATCTAAACCCAAACCAAGACTCAGCTTGGTTACCCAGGTCAACCTTGACCTGAGGGATATTGCACCAACAATCTCCCCCTTTTTGATGTTTGACAATACCATAATAACACTTACAATCCCATATGTAAGTCAGGCTAATCCCATAGCCTCCTTCTTCATACCACTAGGTAAAGAAAGCATAAATTTAACCATACATTCTCCCCCTATTGGCACACATCAACCTATGCTCCAATTCTGGGCACACTTCAACAAATCCATTTGTTGAAGACTCTCCCCCTGAAGAGTTGCTCATCGTTGTTCACAACATCACTCGTTGTGATTAACACGATAATGAAGGTCCCATACCCTTCATTTATCCTTAACTTCTCCCTCAATGTAGACAACTACTCAACCTTGAGCATTATCTACTACTTGAGTGTCCACTTGAAATAATGAGGATATCCACTCCCCATTTCTCCCCATTTCAAGTTTAAATGCTCAACCTTGAGCAAGTTCACAACAGAAGGTTAATCACCTTCCAAGGTTCATGAAAAATAATTTTCATGTCTTTAAAGAGTCCCTCCCCCTAAAGACATGGTGGTAACTTCTGTCATTGCACCAACAATGACTTGGAATCCCTAAACCATTAGGAAACCCAAATTTAGAAGTTTTGAGGTTCAAATATTCAAAATTTGAAACAACCTTAACCTAAACTTCTACTTAGTCTTCGTTAACCAATCCATCCTTGTTTTTAACATGAAAACACCCTTTTTATGTATACAAATGTATTTAAGGGGTTTGGAATGATTACCTAGACTCAAAGAGGTTCAAAGATGCTGAGATCAGGCCTTCCCAGCCAAAATTAGCAACTTGGATCGATTGGAGTTGGGTTCCAATCGATTGAACCTTTCTGAATCGATCCACTGATCGATTCAGACTCCCTTGATCGATCGGCTGATCAATCCAGCGAGCTTCTGCTCGCGGGAATTGCCGTTTGAATCGATCCATGGATCGATTCAGGAACTCCAATCGATCCATGGATCGATCGGAGCTCTGATAGTTGCTGAAATTCCATTTCAGTCAACTTCAGAAACCCCTAGAAAATTCTACAAAAATCCAAAAATTATGAAATTTCGTGTAGACATTATTTAGGGCATACTTAATCATGGAAAAATAGCTTTCTATGAAAATACATCATATTTTCAAAGATTGACACAAACTTGAAAACTTGCAAAAACTTTAGTGTTTTTCTTCAAGTTTGTGTCTAACTATTCAATGGTGATTACTATCAAAAGATAGCCTTCACCAAGGTTTTCCAAAAACATTTTAAAAACATTTTCACAACCAATATCCCATCATGTTCCTTGGGCATAATGCACATGACTTGTACATTAGCTTTCCCAATGATGGGAAAAACACATAACTATGTGTTTTGATGAACCTAAAACTCAAAAGAATGCACTAAATCAACATCTTGAGTTTTGTTCATCATCCTAACATCTCACTTGTATATAATATGCACTAAAACACATACAAGTCACCTTATAGTCTTTGTGAGATGTAGATTTTGGTTTTGCCCTAATCTAGGGATCATGCATATTTATCTAGGCATTTTAGAAATGTTAGACATCCACCTAGGATGTCACTTGTCAATAAATGTCGTTAAATGCCATTCGTCCTTAATTACAAGGAATAAAACTTAATGCATGATTATGTTATGGCATACATCAAAAGAAAATAATTTTCAAAAGAAAATATCCTATTACTACATGATGTATGAATGTCATGACATGGTATTTTTGGATTTTTCATAATAAAACATGAATGCAAGACTAGACATGATGTCATGGCATATGATGGGCAAACAATCATGGCAAGATTTAGCATAAATAAAATATACCTAGATTAACTATCTAAGTATCCTTAAAGTCTTAGCTAAACTTACACCTTAAACCTAGATTGCCCTAAAGTGCTACAAGAGAATGCCAAAACCTAAATTGGCATTTCTAATTTCCTTGATTTAATGTATGCCAATTGAAATTAAGCATATTCCTCAAATGTTGGCATATTCCATTTTTCCACAAGAGTAGCACTTTTAAATTAAGGCTCGGATTGCATTAAATTGCCTAAGAACATACCAAAATCCCAACTTGATAGTTCTTATGAATTTCCCAATATGTGCCATTTAAGATTAAAATCAAATTTCACCATTTGGCACATTTTACTCTTTCAAGGAGTAATCAATAATTCCATTTCATTTTCAAAGGTTAACAAAAACCTTGAAAATGCTCCTTGAGTGTCAATTTCCTCAAAGTTGGGTTAACTACCCTTCTAATCGGAGTTGACACTCTCTAACCCATCTATGGGGTAGAGAAGATGCTCCTAGGAACCCAACATCTATTGGTGCTCCTTGGATGCTCTAGGTACTCACTAGGGATAACTTCCCTAGATACCTTCCTAGTGACCTTGTTGGGCTTCTTAGAAGCCTTGGTCACATTTTCTAGGTCAACTCTAGGGATAACCTCCCTTGTGACCTTGTTTGTGACTTTCTTAGACTTCTTAGAAGTCTTAGTCACATTTATTGCAAAAATACTCTTAGGGATGACTTCCCTAGTATTTTTGGCTTGACCACTGGACCTAGGGTTTGTTCCATAACTATATGGAACTCTATGGTAAGAGGGCACATCCTTCTTAGCCTTTGGTTTGTATCCCAAACCTCTATGGCCATTAGATGATCTTTGTGCTCCTAGACCTAGGTTATGCTCATTTTGCCCTAATAGGATATTTTCCATCCTTTTTAGGGTCTTTTCCATTTTATCAAGTCTTGACCTCAAGACTTGATTTTCTCTCACTAAGTCCTTAGTATTTGACCCATGAGCAATTTTGTTTCTAGGCTTGTATCTAAAATCCTTAGAGTTTTCGCCTAGATTTTTACCTACAATCCTAGCCTTAGGTGTAGTAGTTTTAGCATGAAAAGCTATATGTTTTTCTTTAACACTATCATGCTTTCTATTTTCATGGTAAATAGCATTAAAATGATATAAATTTGAACTATCATGCTTTTTACCATAATGTAGAGGAGTAGGTTCAATAAATGTTACCTTCTTCTTTACCTTAGAGGCTCCCCCTTGACTAGAGCTTCCTCCATGAGCCTTGACCATCTTCTTCCCCTTGGGGCATTGACTTCGGTAATGCCCTTTTTGTTGACACAAGAAGCACACAATGTGCTCCTTGCTCTTCTTTGTCCCGGGGGTGGTCTCCTTGGGCTTCTCCTTGCCCTTTTGTACCACTTGGCCCTTCTTCTTGGCCAATTTAGGGCATTTGCTCTTGTAGTGCCCACTTTCCCTACACTCAAAACATATTATATGATTTTTATTATTAATTGAAATATTTATACCTTCTTGTATAGGGTTGGCACTTGCTCCTCCATTTGATATTTCTTGAATTTCAGAGGTGGCACCATCTTCTTCTTCTTCACTTGACCCGGATGTAGAAGCTTCTCCTTCTTCTTGATCCGGTGTCACCAAGGATTGCTCCCCCTCAATCCTAGAGGTGGAGGCTTCATCATCTTGAATATGAAACAAGGAGTATGCTCCCTCCTTGTTCCCTTCGTTGCATTCCCTTGAGGATGAAGCATCTTGGATTTCCTCTTCTTCGGAGGTTGAGCATCTATCAACCTCGGAATCCTCCTTTTGGTCTTGCTCCAAAGAGTCACCCTCTTTGGATTCTTCATGATCTTGTACAGTGGAGGGGATCTCTTCATGAAGCTTGGCCAATTTGCTCCAAAGCTCCTTGACATCTTCAAACTCTCCAATTTGTTCCAAGATGTTGCTTGGCAATAAATTGACCAAAAGCTTGGTCACTTTGTCATTGGCCTCACATCTTTGGATTTGGTCTTTGCTCCACTTGCTCCTTTTGAGTACTTTGCCCTTGGAATTTGTGGGAGCTTCAAAACCTTCCATGAGAGCAAACCATTGCTCTATCTCCATCATAAGAAAATTTTCGATTCTTGATTTCCAAGAATCGAAACTCGTAGAAGTGTATGGTGGAGCCACCCTTGTGTCAAATCCAAGTCCATCTTGGAATTTCATCTTGAAGTTGAGCTTGATAAAGTCTTGAACTTGAAGAATTTGCTCCAAATTCTTCACCCTCTAGCTTTTCTTGATATGTTTGACCCTTCCGGCGATGATTCCGGTGAAGAGCAGCCTTGCTCTAATACCACTTGTTAGGACCAAAAGTAGCTAGAGGGGGGGTGAATAGCTCGTCGCGTTCTCTCGGTGCTCGGCGTTGCTTGGCGTTGCTTGTTTCTTCAAGAATATGCAGCGGAAAATACAGAAACAAATGCAACAACGCTAACACGGTTGGTTTACTTGGTATCCACCTCACAAGAGGTGACTAGTCCAAGGATCCACACCACGCACGCACCCTCCACTATGAAAACACTCCTTTTCGGTAACTACCGAGGGCGGAGAAGCCCTACAACACTCTCAATACAAGAAGAAGAAAGGGAAATACAAGTTAAGCAAAAGCTTACAAGATGTGCCGTAAAAACCCTAACCCTAACTTCTTCCTCTTGCAATAGATCCGCCTCTTGACTTGGAAAGCCTCCAAGAACCTTCAAGAACTGGCGATCACGTGCTTGTAGAGAGCTGTGGTGGAGCTGGAATGAATCTGAGAAGAGCTCGTAAAGAGATACCGAAGACCACGCTCGCCTGCGGCTTTACGCCAGCGGTCGGATCCCGATCGATTCGAATGTTCCCAATCGATCGGGAGGCTTGGATCGATCCACGGATCGATCCAGGTTCGCGCGATAAGCGCTGGATCGATCCATGGATCGATCCGGACTGCTACCCAGACTGGCCAATCGATCCAGCGATCGATTGGGACCTCTGAATCGATCACGGATCGATCCGAAGCTCGTCATTGGGGCAGTGCGGATCGATCCAGATCGATCCGAGCTGAATCGATCCGATCGATCCGACTCGGTTTTGTCCAAAACCAAGTCCTAAACCTCGAAACCAACATCCGGTCAACCTTGACCTGTTGGTATGTCATGCCTAGCATCTAGTCACTCCCTTGACCTGCTAGGACTCCCTTACCAAGTGTCCGGTCAATCCCTTTGACCCACTTGGACTTTTCTCTGTGCCAAGTATCCGGTCAATCCCTTTGACCTACTTGGACTTTTCTTTCATGCCAAGTATCCAGTCAATCCTTTGACCTACTTGGACTTCCCAGCACCAGATGTCCGATCATCCTTGATCCATCTGGATTTTCCCTTGCCTGGCTTCACTCACCAGGACTTTCACCTAGCTTCACTCACTAGGGTTTTCCATCTGCCTAGCTTCACTCACTAGGACTTTCACCTGGCTTCACTCACCAGGATTTCCATCTGCCTAGCTTCACTCACTAGGACTTTCATCTGCCTAGCTTCACTCACTAGGACTTCCTTCTGCCTAGCTTCACTCACTAGGACTTCCTTCTGCCTGGCTTCACTCACCAGGACTTTTCTTCTGCCTGGCTTCACTCACCAGGACTTTCATACTGCCAAGCTTCACTCACTAGGTCTTTCATTTTGCCTAACATCCCAGTTAGGACTTCCCAGTCAAGTATCCAGTCAACCTTGACCTACTTGACTCTTCTTCAATCAATATCTTATTGTCAAACATCTAAACCCAAAGCAAGACTCAGCTTGGTTACCCAGGTCAACCTTGACCTGAGGGATATTGCACCAACAATTTTGAAATTAATTTTTACTTTTAAAATTAAATTTTTTAAATTAATTTTTAAGTTTTAAAATTTAAATTTTGAAATTAATTTTTAAGTTTTAAAATTGAAATTTCGAAATTAATTTTTAAATTCAAAATTAAAATTTTGAAATTAATTTTTAAGTTTTAAAATTGAAATTTTTGAAATTAATTTTTAAGTTTAAAATTAAAATTTTGAAATTAATTTTTAAGTTTTAAAATTAAAATTTTGAAATTAATTTTTAAGTTTAAAATTAAAATTTTGAAATTAATTCTTAAGTTTTAAAATTGAAAATTTGAAATTAATTTTTAAGTTTAAAAAATTGAAATTTATTAATTAAGTTTAAAATTAGAATTTTTTAAATTAATTTTAAAATTGAAAATTTGAAATTAATTTTTAAGTTTAAAATTAAAATTTTGAAATTAATTATTAAGTTTTAAAATTGAAATTTTCAAATTAATTTTTAAGTTTTAAAATTTAAAATTTGAAATTAATTTTTAAGTTTTAAAATAAAAAATTTGAAATTAATTTTTAAGTTTAAAATTAAAATTTTGAAATTAATTTTTAAGTTTTTAAAATTAAAATTTTGAAATTAATTTTTAAGTTTTAAAATTAAAATTTTGAAATTAATTTTTAAGTTTAAAATTAAAATTTTGAAATTAATTTTTATGTTTAAAATTAAAATTTTGAAATTAATTTTAAAGTTTAAAATTAAAATTGTGAAATTAATTTTTAAGTTTTAAAATTGAAATTTTGAAATTATTTTTAAAGTTTAAAATTAAAATTTTGAAATTAATTTTTAAGTTTTAAAATTAAAATTTTGAAATTAATTTTTAAGTTAAAAATTAAAATTTTGAAATTAATTTTTAAGTTTTAAAATTAAAATTTTGAAATTAATTTTTAAGTTTTAAAATTAAAATTTTGAAATTAATTTTTAAGTTTTAAAAATAAAATTTTGAAATTAATTTTTAAGTTTAAAATTAAAATTTTGAAATTAATTTTTAAGTTTCAAAATTAAAATTTTGAAATTAATTTTTAAGATTAAAATTAAAATTTTGAAATTTATTTTTAAGTTTTAAAATTAAAATTTTGAAATTAATTTTTAAGTTTTAAAATTAAAATTTTGAAATTAATTTTTAAGTTTAAAATTAAAATTTTGAAATTAATTTTTAAGTTTTAAAATTAAAATTTTGAAATTAATTTTTAAGTTTAAAATTAAAATTTTGAAATTAATTTTACAAATTTAAGCTTTATTCATCTCACCCGATCTATATTGTCAATCAGGGAATCCTATGATTTTGTGAGATGAAATTGAATTTTTAATTATGGAGTTTTGGTTTAACTTGTGTTAGATTCAGATTTAGCTTTGGTCTCCACAAATAGGCAATTTTCGGATAAACTTCTAAGCTTGGTGAGTCACATGGACGTCATTAGTAGTAACAAACCTTTCGAGGTTTTCCGAATAGTCCTATCCTCGGAGCTTAGTACTAAATCTTTGTCTAACTGGTTAGGATTCATTTAAGGGTAGCTTCGGTCAGTTCCACTTGGCCAAATGCACCAGATCGAAACCATATCTTTCTAGACATGCGATGCCCAAGCTTCCCTAACGTACTATCATCCAAAAACTTCACCAATAACATGATTCAAGTTAAACTTGGTCTCTTTTTAACTAATCTTAATTATCCTGCCGGATTAGTTAATTTTGGAGGTGCCAGCTATTCTGGAGCCTCCCCCTGAATTATTGACCTTTAATTTAAATTTTCATTTTAGGTTTGTGTCTGTTTCTTTTATAGTTATAATTAACTTGGTGATAGTTTAAATTTTGTTGAGTTTTAAATTTTGAATTTTTCGATTTAGGTTTGTATTTTGGTTTTTTGTTTGGTTTAATCAAGTTTATGTAATATACTTTTTCTTTAGGTATATAATATTGATTAAGTCCTACTTGCGTGGTCAGACACGCTTTGGGAACCCAAGCTTGATTAGTTGATTTGTATTGAGTTATTAATGATTTAAAAGTTTTATTTGAGTTTGACTTGTATCCGAGTCCGATTTTATTATAACATGCTTTTTGATTGTTCAGGATTAAGTCAAGATTTTTTGATCTTGTTGTAAATTTTTCTAGCATTTCTTTTAAATTGTTAATATCATTTTTTAATGATAAATTCTCCTCCTCAAGTGTTAGATCTTGAGTTGGATTTGAACTTTTGATTTGTTCCTTGAGGTTTTGATTTTCCTCAAGAAGTGATTTGTTTTCATTTTCTATTTTAATTAATTTACTATTTAAACAGGAAATGATTCTAAAAAAATTTTTGTTTAAATTAAAATATACCTCATTCGGGCCTTCGAAAACGAGTACGGACTCGTGGCTTGTTTCGGGTTCAGACCCGTCTTCAGCTTCCGACTCGTCTTCTGTTTCAGCTTCGCGGGCCATCAGTGCGAGGTGCCTCTGATGTTTCTGCTCTTCTTCCTCCGATTCGTCCGAGGAGTCGTCCCACGTTGCTTTGAGGGCCTTCTTTTTGGTTGGCTTCGATTTGTCGAACTTCAGCTTTGGACATTCGTTCTTGTAGTGTCCCTTTTTATTGCAGCCGAAGCAAGTCACGTTCTTTTGTTCTGAGGGAGAACTGATCTTTTGAAGGTCCTTTTTGCTGAAGCTCCTTTTTCTCCTGGTGAACATTTTTCTTACCAAGTTCACCAGGTGTTCTTCTCTGAGTCTTGGTCGGAATCTTCTTCATATTCAGGCTTGCTCTTCTTTTCTTTGGAGGAACCTGCAAATAAAGCTATACCCTTCTCGGCTCCAGCATTAGTTTGTTCATGTAATTCTAATTCACAGAAAAGCTCGTCTAATTTTAACTTAGAAAGATTTTTAGAAATTTTGTAGGCATCTACGATTGATGCCCACAAACTATTACGTGGAAAAGCATTTAATGTGTACCTTATTAAGTCTCTATTTTCCATCTGGTGGCCTATCGCATGAAGCCCGTTGAGGATGTCGTTGATCCTCGCGTGGAGCTGATTCGCCGTTTCACCTTCCTGCATTTTTATATTAAGAATTTTATTTAAAAGCAGGTCTCGTTTTGTTACCTTGGCGTCGCTAGTTCCCTCGTGCAGCTCGATCAATTTGTCCCACAGCTCTTTAGCGTTTTTGTGTGGACCGACTTTGTTCAGTTCTTCTCTTGTTAATCCGCACTGTAGTGTGTTGATCGCTTTATTTTCTGTTGACGCCTTTTTCTTCAAATCTGCTGTCCAGTCTTCAGAATCCAGTATATTCCCAGAGTTGTCCACTGGAATTTTATAGGGTCTCGTAACGCTCATCCACTGGTCGAAGTCTGTTTTGAGGTAAACCTCCATGCGCTTCTTCCAGTACGGAAAATCGCCCCCGTTGAAGAGTGGAGATCGTACTGTGCTGAATCCTTCTGTCTGAGACATTTTAGTCCTGCGCACAGAAGAAAGAAAAGAAAAAAATCCCAAGACTTGGTCTTGGATTAGTAGTGCGGAAGAAGAAAAATAATATAAGTATCTAAATTGGTGTTGCACCAATTTAGTTTTAATTGCAACGAAAATAAATTCAAAGCAGGTAATAATACCAGTTTGAAATTAAACGTAAAACTGAAAATCGAAAAAAATTAATTTTTTTTTACCCCTTGTCTGATTGGTGGTTGCACCAAATCAGAGCGGTACCTGCTCTGATACCACTTGTAGGACCGTGATCGTTCGATAGAGGGGGGGGGGTGAATATCGATTCGAACACTTGAGTGAAAAAGTACGCAGCGGAAAAGTAAATGAACACAATTGATTTTACTTCGTTCGGAGCCTGTGACGACTCCTACTCGAAGGCCCGTGGTCCTTGACCACTTTCATTGGGCAATCACTAGCAATTCGAATGTGATTACAAAAAGAGTACAAGAAATGCTAATGAAACAAAACACAAAGCTGTACCGACAGAAAAGAAAACTTAAGGAGCAAGAGCGCGTTGTCGGAGCTTTGTCAGCGTCGCTGGAGCACAGAGCAGCAAAGCAATCTGGGAATTCTGAGAGTTGTGTTGTTTAAAGCTCCACCCCTAGGGCTTCTTTTATATGCTGCTCCGGGCGCCCTGGTGCGACGTGGTAAGTCCAGTCAGGATGCTTCACGTGGCGAGGCGACGCAGAGGATAAAACTTGCCTCCGGGCGCCCGGACCACCTTTTTCCGGAGATTCCTTCTCCTGCAAAACAAGGTTAGTCCGAGGCAAAATATACCCTGCAACACAGATTGTTAGCACAATGAATTAACAGAAAAAGTATGACTTAGATTCCGTCTTTCCGAGACCGGAATCTAGTCACGATCTCGACTTAGATATCTGAAATGGATCTAAGCCGGATCGACGCCTAATGTTCCCTTCCTGGGAACGCGTCCTCGCAGTCACTCCCCTCCAGTGACTTACCTCACTTACCTGCCAGACGTTCGGTCAGCCCGTCGACCCGTCTGGACTTCGTGCAAGCTATCCGGTCAGCCCGTCGACCTAGCTGGACTTCTTGCCAAGCGTCTGGTCAGCCCGTCGACCCGCTTGGACTTCTCGCCAGCTATCCGGTCAGCCCGTCGACCTAGCTGGACTTCTTGCCAGACATCCGGTCAGCCCGTCGACCTGTCTGGACTTATCCTGCACACTCGATCAGAGTGTTAGATCAACAATAAATCTAACTTAACCTATTTGTCATTCATCAAAACCTGGGTTAAATCGTTAGTGCTAACCGCACCAACAATAATGACACTAAACATGATTGGCACATGAAACCAAAATTTTCACCAAATAACAATAAGCATACCATATGAATAGATGCACTAAATCAATCAAGCATACAAACAAAACAAAAAGATGAATACGAACCATAGATAATTACATGCATCCTAACGCATATTGTTAGAACCTATAACAATAAAAATAATTATTAATTTTATTTTCTCAATGAACCACTATAATTTAATATATTAAAACTTTGATAGTACCAGCTATAGATGTCAAATCTAGTTCATATGTGTCGTCAACACTATTATGATAATTATCTTGAGTTGACCTAATAATTAACACATTGTCATATTTAGAAAATGTAATAAAAATAATATGTGCTTGCAAGTAAAATTAGCAGAATAATCGACACATACCCTTGCTGTAAATTTGGACAATTACGCTTGTCATGTGACACTCCTCGATGTCCACATCCATGACATAGCCTCAAATTTGAGGTTGATTTCTCCTTCAATGATTTCAACCTCTTCCCATATCCCTTTGTTCTTACTAAAGAAGGATCAATAATACCAAGACCATCATCCATGGATTTCTTCCTTTGACTTCTATCACTGGATGTTCTACTAATGTTCATCTCTTGAATTTTATTGTATATACAATCAAATTGTTCATCCAAGAAGGTTGCCCCCTTATTAGTTAAAGATGCATCATCAATTAATACTGAAACTTTATAGGATAACCTTGAGTGTCTCGACATAAAAAACCTTTCTGGATCTGAATCATCGATGAAATTTTGCTCACCCAAACCATATACTTCTACAACTTTTGCATCTCTTGTCCATCATTTAAGTATATATGTATCAGGCAACTGAAATACTTGGTTGATACGAAAAAAGCTAACATATTCCTGCATGGAATGCCCTCAAACTCGAATTTCGTGCAGCTACACGATATGTAGTCCCTTTGTTTATCATGCGTGAGCACCCTTGATTTGGAGGAAGAAGTACTTTGTAATTTCATCACATGGTAAACCACTGAGTCGACACCTATAAATGCATGTTTCACATAATAACCATGACTCTCGGTCATTTCACTTTGAAATTCCAACCGTTTCTTTTTTGTATACACCTTAACCATTTGAGTTTCCATTGGCCAGTTTGTATTAATCTTAGGATGCTCATTCATATCAATATGGTCTGCAACCAACTCATTGTATCTTTGGTGTCTTAGTGCTATATTAAAACGGGTGATAAAATCCATCAATGAGTTCTTATTTGAGACGTATCTCTTGAAAAATGCATGTGAGCCTTCAGATCTTTGACTACTTGACATTCCGGCACAAAACATATGGCTGAAATATATTGGCACCCATCTGTGTCATAATTCATACATCAAAGATAACCAATCATTATTTTCTAAGTTACCACACTTGATAGCTTCTTCCCATGACTTTTCAAAATCATCAGGTGTTGTAGAATTTACAATGACATTCTTTATATTTTGATAGTTGTTTCGGAAAGTCAAAGGGTTTAATTTATCTGGGAATTTATTCAATGTATGCCACAAACAATATCGATGCGTTGTTTGAGGGAGAATCTGTGCAATAGTTGTTGTCATAGTAGGATCCTGGTCAGTGATAATAATGTTTGGTGCATCTTTATGCATGGCTTCTAAGAATTTTGTAAGCAACCAAACAAATGACTCAGTTTTCTCATCACTAAGAAACCTGCAACCAAAAATAATTGTTTGATGATGATGATTAACTCCTACAAATGGTGTCAAAATCAAGCCATATCTGTTGGTGTTATATGTCGTATCAAATACAACTGCATCACCAAATACACTGTATGCCCTTCTTGATATATGATCAGCCCAAAAGCACTTACTAAATATGTTATCTGAATCAGTCTCGTAATTAAAGAAAAAAGCTGAATTCTTCTCTTGCTCAGATGTAAAAACTCGATCAGTGTTTCAGCATCAATACCCTTTTGTTCATCCCTTAGATTTCTTTTAAAATTTTTAATATCTCTTTCTGTGCAACCTACACCCTCAGGCCCTCCATACTCTATCTTTAATAATCGCATTTGTTGACAAGTTGGCACATTAGCCTTTGAAAATTGTTGTGTTAAAGCTTTCTTTGTTGCAGAAACATTACGACGTGAGCGTAGCAAATGCACCTTTGATGGAGTTGCGAGTGGATGATTATGGGTTTCTATAAAGTTACTGACAACCCAATTAGGTCCAGTTTGTTTCTTGACAAATGCAATATTTGACTTACATCCCGTTCTAACTAACCCACCTGCTCTTTCCCTTGTCAGTTGATCAACTTTTGCATGTTTATTCCACTGCATTAGATCTGTATGCCCTTCTTTAAAGCATACAATTTGTTTCCATGTTACTTTATTTGTTATCTTATTTTTCTTGCTTGTGTGCATCCTTGAACTAAATCCAGCTTCTCGTGCATATTGGTTGTAGAACGAATATGCATCCTCTAGTGATGAGAATTCCATTCCAATTTGTGGCTTTCGATCATCTGAAACTTGGGGAATGTATTCCTAATCATCAACACTATTTTCTTCCATTTCTAAGCTCCCTCACATTATAATTGACAATAAATAATTAGACAAAAACCATAACTGATTTCTTATAAAATAAAAATTACAAGTTCAATTAAAAACATTACTTGAAGAAAATAGTATCCAAATCTAATTGGATGAGTCAAGCTGTACAAAACCCTAAGATCGAACATCAATTAAACTAAATGGTATTCAAGTGACAATATATGGAACATTTGGATGGGCAGATCAATTGTGCTGCCTCAACTCTAGCTGAGGCTGATGACATATTTACTTTAGAAACCACATGCAAAGATCTAAAAGAAATTTTAAAGATTGTTATTACTTATAGAAACTGATGTTGTTACTTCGAAGAGCAATAACATTTTGCATAAGTGTTAAAAGGAAATTCGAAGACCAAACAAAAACCACAACAATATGTCGTATAAAATCAAAACTGCCAAACTGAACAAAACACTCCAATCGAACATCAATTAAACTACTGATTTCTTATAAGATCAAACCTGCAATAGAAACAGAAAGAAACAAACGAGGTTTTACTTGCAAGAGAAACCCTAGATTCGTTGGGTGGACATGTGAGGGAGGCGCCTGAAACCCTAGATATGCTGAGAGCTTGGGAACCCTAGCTTCGTTTCGTCGAGCCTCATAGCCTGTTTGTAATCCTTATCGCGGCACGAGGTCGTCTGTCACGAGGGCGGCGGCCACGAGCAGAGCTTGCCAGGGAGGGAAGCCGACTTTTGGGAAGTTGCTGCTGGTGTCGGTGGACGCAAGAAGGAGGGCACGGCGAGGAGTCAGGTTCCGGCGGACGCGAGAAGAATGAAGCCGAGGTTGGCGGAAGGTGTCAAATCTGCTCACGGCGGACGCGAGAAGAAGGGCGAGGGAGTAGTTTTCGGCGACAGGGCTTTGTCCGCCCAAGGGAGGGCACGAGCGCACGATGCGAGAAGGAAGGAACCCCTGGCTGCGGGAGGCGAGCAGATCTGCTCGCGGTGGATGCTAGAAGAAGGGAAGCGGAGACGTCGAGACGTGTTAGGGCTTAGGCTTCACAAAAGTTGCTGCGAAAAAAAAATGTTTAGAAACCTCTCACTTATGACACAGCAGCTGCCCCGACAGCAGTCCGCAGGTTTTGTTCCGTAGCGGAACAAAATTGTATATATTTATATATATACAGAAATCTTATCCTGTGGTACGTATCCATACGGTTTGGTGCGGCGCGTGTTAAAATCCGTGCTGGATCGATCAGTGGATCGATCCAGCGTGCCTGAATCAATTCAACCCGCCTGCGCATTAAAATCCATGCTGGATCGATCCATTGATTGATCCAGCATGGCTGGATCAATCAAGTGATCGATCCACCGCACCACATGGCTGGATATCTTCTCTCTCTCTCTCTCTCTTATATATATATATATGAGACGGTACATAATGGTGGGGTTCGATAAAGTTGGATAGTCAAAAGTCAATAGGGCGTGACAACCAGAATCAAGAGGACGTGGCAGTTAGAAGTCAAGGTGACGTGGCAGTCAGAAGACAAGATGACGTGGCAGTTGGAGGTCAAGGAGACATGATAGTCAGCAGGTATGGAAAGAGGAAGTAAAGACCGTGTGATGATGCCAACCACATAAGTCCCGGGCGGGTTCTCACGGACCAAGACTCCAGATCTGAGATACCTTGATCTAAGACCTAGTAGACAGTTGGGGTGATACCTAACCTGGATTCGACGGGTCAGGCTCGCACAGACTGGTTTTTATCTAGGACGAGTTCTCTCAGAAGAAAACTCTCGATCGACCAACTCCCGATCAACTCTTGAACGCTCTTTCCATAGCTCCTGGCTCCCGAGGTTTAGGCCAGGTGTTATACTCGACTGATTATCCCGAGCTGCTCTAGACCGGGTCGGGACAGGAGGCACTACAGGACAACAGGGTAAGGAAATCATAACTGCCCGTCAGAGAATAATTGCTGCGTGTCAAGGAATATTCCAACGATCTGCAGTCACCTGCGAATGGAACCTTCCTTCAATGTACAGGAGGGTGCCGCATGTCCTCCATCACCCGACAAGTCCTGAGACCCGATATTCTCTGACATCAGTCGGGCTCTAGAAGGTACACACTGTCATATAAAAAGGGAGGTCCTCTCCCTTTCGCAGGTATGCTTTATCTCACATTCGTACTTGTCTTATACTTTCTTTCTACTTCGTACACTGTTCTTCTAGAGAAAAAGTATCTGATTTGAGCATCGGAGGGCTTGGCCCGGGGACTTTTCCCTGGTTTTTTGGCCTCTAACGCCCGTGTGATTGTCTGAGTGTGCGTAGTGCTCAGGTACCACAGCTCAGTCATCGTCGTCCGTTAACCCCACGTGGGAGTTCATTTTTGGAAGTGCATACAAAAAAAGTGTCTTAGTCACCCCTCCGTTAACACCCGCAACAACTCACTAGACCTTCATCTTACTCAGATTTTGGATAGGATGAATTTAGCACCATCTGTGGAAATCTTCTTCACCTGTTCTAGAACATAAAGATGGACGACGTCGGGAGGTTCTCTGCCATTATCATAGTCCCGGAGGATCCTGACGAACATATTATCTTCTTCCCTCACTCCACGGGTATTCGACAGTCAATGGATTGAGTTAGAGCTTCAGTTGGCCAACAGAGCTCAAATTATTATCTTCTCCCCTAGCTCCACGGTATTCGAGAGTTGAGGGATCGAGACAGATTCTCGGTCGGTTGACACTACTTTGCGATCAGGTATGACAAAGGCTCTGCTCCCTCATATTGCTATAGGCTCCACTTCTATGGACTTCAGGGCTTAACCTCCCCCATTCGGGGTAAAGCGGTCTTCACTGGTCTCGGACCAACCTATCGGATCCCTTATCTCCCCCGTTCGGGGTCGAGCGATCTTCACTGGTCTCAGACCAGTATATTGGATCCCTTATCTCCCCCGTTCGGGGTCGAGCGATCTTCAATAATCTCGGACCAGCTTATTAGATCTCTTATCTCCCCCGTTCGGGGTTGAGCTATTGCCACCGATCTCAGACCGGAGTATCGCCACTGGTCTCGGACCAGAGTATCGCCCCTAGTCTCAGACCAAAGTATCGCCACCGGTCTCGGACCGAAGTATTGCCACTAGTCTCATACCAGAGTATCGCCACCGGTCTCGGACCAGAGTATCGCCAATGGTCTTTGACTGGAGTATCGCCACTGGTCTCAGACTAGAGTATCGCCACTGGTCTTGGATCGGAGTATCGCCACTGGTCTCAAACCAGCGTATTGCCACCGGTCTTGGATCGGAGTATCTCCAACGACCTCCCGGTCAGGCTCCAAACTCTCGCCCCGGTGCAAGTTATAAGTGAGCATACTCTCGCAACCAACAATCTCCTGGTCGGGCTCCAGACTCTTGCTCTAGCGCGAGTTATAAGTGAGCATGCTCTCGCGACCAACGACCTCTCGGTCGGGCTCCAAACTCTTGCCCTAGTGTGAGTTATAAGTGAGCATGCTCTCACGCCTCCAGACTCTCACCCCAGCACGAGTTATAAGTGAGCATACTCTCACACCTCCAGACTCTCGCTCCAGTGTAAGTTATAAGTGAGCATGCTCTCAGCCTCCAGACTCTCGCCCTAGTGCGAGTTATAAGTGAGCATGCTTTCACGCCTCCAGGCTCTTGTCTCAGCGTGAGTTATAAGTGAGCATGCTCTCACGGCTCCAGGCATGCTCTCACGGCTCCAGACATGCTCTCACGCCTCTAGACTCTCGCCCCAGCACGAGTTATAAGTGAGCATACTCTCAGGTCTCCAAACTCTCGCCCTAGCGCGAGTTATAAGCGAGCATGCTCTCGCGACCAATGACCTCTTGATAGGGCTCCAGACTCTCGCCTCAGCACGAGTTATAAGTGAGCATGTTCTCGTGACTAACAACCTCCTGGTCGGGCTCCAGAATCTCGCCCCAATGCGAGCTATAAGTGAGCATGATCTCATGACCAACGACCTCCCGGTCATGCTCTCACGATCAATTACTAGTTGGACGGGTTACTCCCTAGTCAAGGACTCGCCTTACTCACTGCTCTACCTGGCTCTCACTGCTCTCACCTCACTCGCTGCTCTGCCTGACATTTACTGCTCTCTCCTTACTCGCTGCTCTGCCTGGCTCTAACTGCTCTCGCCTCACTCGCGGCTCTGCCCGGCACTTATTGCTCTCGCCTTACTCGCCGTTCTGCCCTGCTCTCACTGCTCTCGCCTTACTCGCCACTCTGCCTAGCTCCCACTGCTCTTGCCTTACACACTGCTCTGCCCGACACTCATCACACTTGCTTCACTCGTCGCTCTGCCTGGCATTTACCATTCGTGGTTCACGTATCGCTGTTGCTCGGTCATGAATTATTGTCGCTCGGTTGGCATTTTTTTGGTCGCGCCCTCAGAACCCCTCGCTTGTCGTCGTTCTACCCATTTGGGGTTCTCCCTATTGCCCGGTCGCGATTTATTATCACTCAGTCGATATTTTTCAATCACCTGATCGTGAATTACTATCGATCAGTCGACATTTTCTCGGTCACGTGCTTGACACCGCTCGCTCATCGTCTTTCGACCCGCTCCGCATTCTCCCTATTGCCCGGTCGGTATTTTTGGGTCACTTGGTTGCATTCTCTGATCACCCGATCGATATTTTACGATCACCCGGTCGTGGTTTATTGTCACCCGGTCGACATTTTTCTGTCGCTCGGTCGCGAGTTACTGTCGTTCAATGGACATTTTCTCGATCATGTGCTTGACACCACTTGCCCATCATCTTTCGACCCGTTTGACATTCTCCCTATTGCCCAGTCGATAATTTTGGGTTACTTGGTTGCATTCTCTGATCACCCGGTCGACATTTTTTGGTCGCCCGATCACGGTTTATTGTCACCCGGTTGACTTTTTCGATCGCCCGATCGCGAGTTACTATCGCTCGGTCGACATTTTCTCGGTCACGTTCTTAACACCGCTTGCCCATCGTATTTCGACCCGCTCGACATTCTCCCTATTACTTAGTCGTCATTTTTGGGTCATTTGGTTGCATTCTTTCAATCACCTGGTAGACCTTCTCTTAGTCGGCCAATTAGTATCACTTGGTCGTTCGCTCGATCGATTCGCTTTGACCCACTCATCATTCTCCCTTTTGCCCAGTCGGCATTGTTGAATTACCCGGTCGCGATTTATTATCATTCGATCGGCATTTTTCTCGATTGTCCGGTTGCGATTTACTGTCGCTCGGTCAGTATTTTTCTCGGTTACGGTCATGTCTTTGCTCGCTTGTCATCTTTTCACTCGTCTAGCATTCTCTCTATTGCCCAATTGCGATTTACTATCACTCGGTCGACATTTTTCTCGGTCACGATCACGACTCTACTCGCCCATCATTCTCTCGATTACCTGATCGCGATTCACTATTGCTTAGTCAGCATTTTTCTCGATCACACTCACACCTCTGCTCATCCATCATTCTCTCTCTTGCCCGGTCACGATTTACTATCGTTCGATCAACATTAGCTCGATTGCTCGCTCGTACCGCTCAACCACTTGCTCAACATTCTCATAGTCACCCAGTCTGCATTTGCTCAGTCGCTTGCTCAGCCCCGTCCGACCATCTTCTCGATGTCACTTGGTCTCCCGAACGACATTCAATCGATCACTTGCTCGACATACGCTCGGCACCATTTTTCGTTGCTCACTTGGTATTACTTCAGTCACTTACTTGACACCGACATAGCTACTCGTCCGACACTATACGACAAGCCCAGCGATCTGACTCTGCATTCAGGGAAGATTTTATTTTTCGTTTGGCTGGGTCTAGTCAGTCGGACTTGCGCCTCCTTCGACTAGACTTGAAGGAGAGGCTTGTGATATGGATATATCTAGAGGGCTTAGAGGAAATTAGGGAAAAGAGGAGGGGCAATTTGGTCTTTTCACATATGGAGGGTTTTGGGGGTTTTTATGTGGCACTATTCATCACGTTGGGGAGGGCTTCTTTGTTGTTCTGCTTCAACCGCTAGGAGGGTCATGAGGGAGGCAAGCTACCACCTCCAATCGCCGCCGCCTCGCCGGAGGCTCTCGCCGACACCTCGCCATCAAGCCACCGCACCCCACTCCCTCACCTCTCATTGGCGGGCACCTCTGGTCGCCCCTTCTCCTCACCCACGTGACTCCCGTTGTGAACGTCGCCATCGCTTCCTCTCTCGACGTTGTAACCTATTCCCCTTTCTCTTCTCCACGCTGCCGCCAGTGCTGCTTCTCCCTCCTGTTGACGTCGCCGACCATGAGCAGCCACAACCGCCTCTGCCGCCTTCTCCCTTATCTCCAACAAGTTGTCGCCATCTCCCTCTCCCTTAGCGCACTAGAGCTCATAGCCACTTCCAGCGACCACCGCCTTTCGGGCCGCCGGCAGCCAAGCACTGCCTCCATCTCCCTTCTTTTCAACGTCCACAACCACCTATTGGCGATCTCCTCCAGGATGCCACAACCTCGCCTCTCTTGCCGCCTCATCGTAGGCCACCTCCAGGTCATCCGCTATGCAGTGCGCCTTCGAGGTTGATTGGGCCTTCGAGCCCTCGCTGCTAGTGGGCTCCGATTTGATTGTGCTCCGTCTTTGCTATGTTCCGGTCTTTGTGGTATCCGACTTGTGTGCTAGATTCTGGGTTGTATGTCGTATCTCGGCCTGTGTGTCAATATCATGTTTCGGCCTTCGTTCCGCCATTGTATCCCAACCTGCATGTCTATGTCTTATCCCGGCCTGCGTATCAATGTCATAGTCCGGCCCGCATGCCGAGGTCTCATCTAGTTTCGCGCCACCACTTCCAACTCCGTGCCGCGTTCGGCTCTACTTCGTCAGATCCACGTCTTCATCTGACTCGGAGTTATCTGCTCTTCCGGGTCATGACCACTCGAGCAGCGTCCCATCCGAGGGCGCCCCCTGGACCAGGGTACGTTCTCTATTCATGTTTTAGGCGCATTTCGTTATTATACATATTAGTCTGTTACTTATATATTCGTTGGATATGCCTCGAGCCTCGGGGTACCAGAGACCGGGGCAACCCGATCGCTAGCTGCAGGTAGCGTTGACCAGAGGACTTCTGACGACTTTATCAACAAAGAAGCCATCTCAGCACACCCCCCCCCTCCGAGACGCTGCGATTCAGTCAACATTCCATCCACTTTACCCGGCGGTCCGTCTGACTTAGATTCCGGATATATATATATATATATATATATATATATAAATTAAAATTGTTAAGAACAAATACAACACTTAATTTTAACCAACAGTAAGCTATTGTAACAGACTCCCCCTTATAAAAAATTAATTTAATATCATACTTGATCTTAACCAAAAAGCCGAGGAAAGTATACATTTTAACATTGTCGATCCAAGGTATTTATAGAAGCTTCTCTACTCGCAATGTTATCAATCCTAAAATGTGGGACTAAAAAAGATTCAGGTGACATATTAGCTAAGCAATCATATATAGAGAAAAATACTGAGAAAAAATATTTTAATTATACACCGTAACTAAGTCTCAAACTTTAGATTCCTAATTGATTAATGAGAAAAATTCTCAATAGTACGCTGCAGCTAAGTCTCGAACTTTAGATCCCTGAATGATTAATGAGGAAAAATTCTAATAATACGCCACCCGCTGAGTCTCAAACTTTGGATCCCTGATTAATTAATGAGAAAAAATTTTAATAATACACCACAGCTAAGTCTTGAACTCTAGATCTCTAATTGATGTATCTTTGGAAATTATTAATAAACATTGAAATTATTTTCGATGTGAAAAGACAAAAAAATATTAACGTAATTTAATTTTGAGTTTCACCAAATTAACTAAGAGCTAGTTAGTAAATGGTGATGTGAACCCAACGAGAGAGATATCTCAAGAACCCACAACGAATTGAAAACATAAAGAAGGAAGGTATAAGTCGATAAGATGGATGAAAAGAAACCTCGACCCAATGCTTAGAAAAGCACGAACCTTGGTATAGAAGATGGAAGACGTCACAACCTTGGGATTGAGGTTGATAAGTCTTCGAACGCCACAAGGAGATGCCTTGATAAGTTCAAGTTCAATGAAGAACCAACAAGCGAGAGCCTCACCGTGTTTTAGATTGAAAAATATATCCAAGATACATGTGTGGTTGTCACCCCCTTTATTTATAGCTATAAAGTGACCAAAAAACCCTAAAAGGCCAAAAGAAAGCCCATTTAGTAAAGACCCATATAGACTACTTAGCCATTTTAAGCATATGGCATTATTACAACCCAAATAAAGGTAAAAATGAGTCCAAATTGAGCCAACATATCCATACTACATAGATATGAGACTTAAATACTAATTTAGCTCATCTAAGGCTCGAATTAGGTTGACTAAGCCGGATGACTTGCTCTTGGTCAAACCTTCTTCAATAGTAGCTTTGGCCTTCACATCTTCAATTAGCACATTAAGTGCTTCCTTCATCTTTTTAGCCCTAGCCCTTGTAATTGGTCCTCCATTGATGCATAATGGATCATCATTAATATCTGGAGTGGATTGAGCATGACCCATATCACTAGCTTGTTGTGCAACTTGTTCTCTTTCATTTATTCCATCATTCCCCCTCTCCTCAAAAGGATTCGTCCTCGAATCTTGATCACCTACATCAAAAGGAGAAAGATCAGAAACATTAAATGTAGCACTCACATTATACTCACCTGGTAAGTCAAGCCTGTATGCATTATCATTGATTCGAGCAATGACTTGAAATGGACCATCTCCTCGTGGATGCAACTTAGTACGACGTTTAGCTGGAAATCTTTCCTTCCTCATATGAACCCAAACCCAATCTCTGGGTTCAAAAATCACTTTCTTTCGTCCCTTGTTGGCTTGCGCAGCATATTGTTCAGTCCTCTTTTCAATTTGCAATCGAACTTTCTCATGCAGTTGCCTCACAAACTTAGCTTTTCTGGTACCATCTAAACTGGCACGCTCAGAGATAGGCAAAGGCGATAAATCTAAAGGAATTAAAGGTTTGAACCCATATACCACTTCAAAAGGAGAAAAATTAGTAGTAGAATGCATAGATCTATTATAAGCAAATTCAACATGTGGTAAACAATCTTCCCAACCTTTTAAATTCTTTTGAATGATAGATCTCAATAAAGTAGATAAAGTTCGATTTACTACCTCAGTTTGTCCATCTATTTGTGGATGACAAGTTGTGGAAAACAAATGATGCTAACCATATTGCTGATCTATTTTTTAGGGAGATCGTGCGACTTCATGGAGTACCGAGGAGCATAGTTTCAGATCGTGATGCAAAGTTTCTAAGCTACTTTTGGAAGACATTGTGGGGAAAGTTAGGAACAAAGCTTGAATGATGGAATAAATGAAAGAGAACAAGTTGCGCAACAAGCTAGTGATATGGGTCATGTAACGACCCAATTTTTCCCATTTCAAGTTCTAAAGGGCCATAAAAATATTTGGAAATGCCTTTATAATATTCTAGAGATTTTTAGGAATTTTTAGAGTATTTTTACGTAATTTTTGGAGGTCGTTTAGTATTTTTACAAAACCAAAGAAGTTTAAGCAAAAAGTGTTGGAGAAGAGGTTCAAACCCGCGACCTCGGGTCGGACCAAACCAAGCCAAACCGGCTTGACCAGCTGGGATAAGAGATTTATGTTAATCTCAAATAGAGTTAAATAAGGTTATAGTATAGTTGAGTTATATCCGATTACTTATAAAAGGAAATAAGTTTTGGGATTTTAGAAAACCTAACTTCTTCTCTCTAAATTCTTCTTCGCCTTCTCCCTCGCGACGGCGCAAGAACTCTCGGAGGAAACCAGGAGCAGCTAGGGTTGGAGATTTCGACGCCGGCGAAGCTTCCCTCCAACCGTCCTTCATCCACGGTGGCTGTTCCCGACGGAGAGAAGCCCGAGAGCTCAGAGGACACGCCGGAAAAGGGATCTACCTAGCCCTAGAAGTTCCCTTCCCTTCTTCTCAGTTGTAAGTGCAAGGATAAGCAAAGGTAAGTACTACTCTCACCTGTGGTAGGAGTTGCTTCGTTTGGTATGGTTGCTTTCGGATTTTTGCTTGCCGTGTAGAATTGTAAGCTCGGTTTTGTTTCCTTTCCATGCCCTGTTCATAGCCGAACAACATCCTTTAACATTAGGGTTTGTAGATTTCGGTTTTAAGCCTAAGTCTAGCATGATATGAGCTTGCGGGGTTGAAGTGGGTGGATTTTTGGTGCCATCCGAGTGCTGCCGAGACCTGCACAGGAAGCCTTGATACCTGCCGTGACCTGCACATGAAGTTTGGGTTTATGCCGTGACCTGCATAGGGAACTCCAAGTATCATCTAGGCTAATTGAGCAAGTAGAATGGTTTAGTGCTAATTAGAATTGTATGCATTTTATTCTTGAGCGTATGTTGTTCATGAACCTCTTTGCTTTAGGGTCATGTTGTACATACTTAAGTTTGATAAGTAAATATTTTGGACAGCATGCTTATAAAACCTGAGTCGCATTCCTTTGCTTCCCTTATAGCATGATGAGAATTTCTAAGTAGCATCCTATACTTGTCTTTACAGCATACTTAGAAGGCCAAGAAATTAGTTTCCTTTACGCTTCGTTTATAGCATGTTTAAGAAGTTTAAAGTAGCATGTTACATTATTTTGTATAGCATGTTTAAAGGCCTTAAAGTAGTATTCTTTGTCATGTTTTAATAGCAGGTTTAGAAGCCCTTAAAGTAGCATTCCATGCTCTGTTTCTACAGCATGATAGAAAGTGTAGAGTTACATATATTACTTTTATTACAGCATACTTAGAAAGCCTAAAGTTAGCTTCCTTTTGCTTTATTTACAGCATGATTAGAATCATTCCATACTTGATTTTACAGCATGTTTAGAAGCACTAAAATAGCATCCTTTGCCATGTTTTCACCGTATGATTCAAAGGCTTTAAATTGCTTTCTTTAGTTTAGCTTATAGCATGATCAGTAAGCTTTAAGTTACTTGTTTTATTCTGTTATATAGCATGGTTAGTTGATTATACACCCATACTTGTTAAGTATATTTAAAGGACTCCCACAATCTTTAATAAAAGATAATAAGGAAGATAAAAGAATAAGAAAGATAACAAGTAAGTCAAGCAAGAGGCTAGTACCCGACATCCAAGAGCTTGTCGTTAAACAAATCCAGGTGACCATTTCCGAGGTCTTGGCCCTGGTAGACCGAGGTCTGCTCTTTTAGGATTGGTGGCTCGCAACCCCAACCTATTAGGGAACGCGCATGAGATGGTACTAAGCCTGGGCCCAAAGTAAAGAAAAGTAAAGAAAAGTAAAGAAGTAAAGAAAGAAAGAAAAGTAAAGAAAGAAAGAAAGAAAGAAAGAAAGAAGAAGAAAGTAAAAGATAGAAATTAAAAGATTAATTTCTAACACAAGGATACAAGAAATGAAATAAGTTCCAAGCTTAGAATAAATAAGAATGGTTAGTTTTCTTTGATTCTAAGTTTACATTGTTAGTTTCTTGTTATCCTGCTTGATACTGAGTATGATTTCTATTCTGTTCATTTTCTGTATACCATGAGCACAGGCAGATAGCTTTATTATTTCAGTTTCAGCACTTATGCATTTCATTTATGCATTTCGAGTTTTGTGAGATAGATTAGTACTTACTAAGCGTTTTCGCTTATAGATCTTGTCTTTTTTCCTCCTACTGCAGATAAAGGAAAAGCTAAGATATGAAGGGAGACGACAGGGTGGTGGTGATGATGGATGTGTGTGGTGACTGAACTATGGAGAGGTCCAGAGGGGACTAGCAAGACTTATTTATTTAGAGTTTATGTCTAGTTTATTTTCCTTATTCCTGTTATGAAATTATGAGTTTATGATTGAGTTTGATGTGCATTGTAGCTTATTATGCTTCATTCTGGGAGCTTGAGTTTAGTTCATGTTGCTATATTAGTTTTTGATTATGATATGATTTATTACTGCGTGGTTGTGAATAAATTGTGATCCAGCCGCATGTGGCTGTGTATATATCTTGTGTATTATAGATTTGGTCACCGGTACAGGGGAGACTCTGCCGAAATTTTGGAATTTCTCTGAACCGTGATAAATCTAAGTGTCGCTAATAATAGCATAAGTGACACTAGTAAGTAGAGTAGGAGTTAGGTAACGGTCGCCCTTAGAGAGTAGTAAGTAAGAAGGGTGGTTGTTACAGTTGGTATCAGAGCCAAGTTCCATTCTCCAGCATCACACACACATCAACATCATCCTTGCCGTCTCCAAGTAAGAAAGTATTTAATTCCTTTCTTATTTTTGCTTTCCTTATTTTACTGCAGTATAGAGTACCTTCCTTTTTAAGTACTAAAGTAAGATAGAAGATTTAGTTTCCCTTTTTCTTTATTCATATTTATGTATGATTAGAAGGGTTAAAGTAAGATATCAAGCTTTTACCTTGCATAATCAGATGGCAAGAGGAGGACGTCCCCGTGCTACTCACACTGAGGAACCAGCTCAAGGGAACGAAGTGCCTAGAGCAACTGAGCCCAACCTTTCTGAAGTGGTTGCTCAGCTCCAGAGGCAAGTAGCAGAGCAGCAACGGGTGATAGCCAATCTGATGGCAAATCAACCAGCAGTTCCTCCCCCTCCTCCAGCTGTCACTGCAGAGACCCCAGTGGTAACTGAGACTCCACCAGCTACGCAGGGAGCCGTCATAGCACCCCAGAGACCAGAAGCTTATCTTATACAGTGGCTGAAGCTGAAACCAGAGAGCTTCTCAGGCACGACTGAGCCCTGGGATGCCCAGGCTTGGTTTAAAACATTAGAGAGCACTATGGAGCTTCTTGACTGGCCAGAAGTCGAGAAGATCAAGTGTGCCTCTTTCTGTCTGTCTGGAGACGCTCGTATGTGGTGGGAGAGGATAAAGACCAAGAGAGCAGCCGATCAGATGACCTGGGCAGATTTCCAGTCAGAGTTCTATGAAGAATTCTTCCACCTGCAGATTACCAACAAGCACTACGAGGAGTTTATAGAGTTCAAACAAGGTGACTTGTCAGTGGAAGAAGCAGCCAAGAAGTTCAACAGGTTAGCTCGTCTCTGTCCAGAGCTAGTGAGTACAGAGAAGGAGCGAGTCAGACTGATGCTCCTAATGCTGAGACCAGAAATAACACCTAATGTGAGTAGTGAAACTCACCGACCATAGATTGGTGAAGAGCTGGTTAGCAGGGCATTAGTGAGCACTATCTGAACAGCAACAAGGCACAACAAACGCAACACAAGCCAGTCAAGATAGAAGACAAGACAGTGGGGAAACAGAGACCCCAGTCAAGTAATCAGAACTGGAAGGACAAAGATAACAAGAAAGACCCAAGTAGGAAGATGTTCGGGTAGTCTATGAGTATCCAAAGGTATTTCCAGAAGGGCTACCTAGACTACCTCCCAACAGAGAAGTAGAGTTTGAGATTGAATTGGTTCCTGGTACCAGTCTAATTTCAAAAGCTCCGTATCGCATGTCTCCAGCAGAGCTGAAGGAGTTATAAGAACAACTACAGGAGTTACTTGACAAAGGCTTCATTCGCCCTAGTCATTCACCCCGGGGAGCTCCAGAGTTGTTCGTTAAGAAGAAAGACGGATCCGTGCTAATGTGCATAGATTTCAAAGCGCTAAGAAAAATAGCAGTTAAGGACAAGTACCCCCTTCCCAGGATCGATGACTTATTTGATCAGTTAAGAGGAGCAACGGTGTTCTCAAAGATAGACCTGCGCTCTGGGTACCATCAGCTGAAAGTGAAAGAAAGAGATATACCCAGAACGGCATTCAGAACCAGATATGGACACTACGAGTTTGTAGTTATGCCTTTTGGAGTGACCAATGCACCTGCGGTCTTCGTGGACTTAATGAACAGGGTGTTCAGAGAGTATCTTGACAAATTTGTCATTGTATTCATCGACTACATTCTGGTCTATTCAAGGACCCCAGAGGAGCATGACACGCACTTGAGGATAGTACTGCAGACTCTTCAGCAGAAGCAGCTTTATGCTAAATTCTCAAAGTGCGAGTTCTGGTTAAATCAGGTGGCGTTTTTAGGTCACATTATCTCTAAAGAAGGTATTCAAGTGGATCCAGCCAAAGTGGAAGCGGTCAACAACTGGAGTAGACCCAAGAACGTCAGAGAGATCAGAAGCTTCCTTGGTCTAGCAGGGTACTACAGGAAGTTCGTGGAGGATTTTTCCAGGATAGCTTCTCCGCTAACAGCCCTCACCAGAAAGAACAAGAGATTCGAATGGTCAGATAAATGTGAGCAGAGCTTCCAAGAGCTAAAGAAGAGACTGATCAGTGCTCCCATTCTGACTGTTCCACAGAGCGACAAGAGTTTCGACATCTACAGCGATGCTTCCAAGATGGGTTTAGGAGCTGTACTCATGCAAGAAGGAAAAGTCATAGCTTATGCTTCCAGACAACTCAAAGATTATGAGAAGAACTACTCTACTCATGATCTTGAGCTGGCAGCTGTGGTTTTTGCACTTAAACTCTGGCGACATTATTTGTATGGAGTTCAGTGTAGAATCTTCACATATTATCAGAGTCTTAAGTACTTCTTCACTCAGAAGGACTTAAACATGAGACAACGTAGGTGGCTGGAGTTGGTCAAAGATTACGACTGTGAAATTCTCTACCACCCAGGCAAAGCTAACAAAGTGGCAGATGCACTCAGCAGAAAATCTAGTGCATCACTGATGTCTTTGTCATCACTAGCCCTGCCACTGCAGAAGGAGTTGTCGGATTTTGGACCTGAAATTATTGAAGGGCAACTCTCTACATTGACCTTAGAGTCTACACTGCTTGTGGAGATACAGAGAAAGCAAAGTGAAGATCCGGACATCCAGAAGATCAAGCAAGGGATACAGAAAGAAGACAACTCAGAGTTTAGAGTGACAGATAGCGGAATTCTTTATCAGGGGAGTCGCATTTGCGTGCCCAATGATGAGGAACTGAGGAAGAAGATCTTAGAGGAAGCTCACAGTACACCATATTCCATGCATCCTGGTTCTTCCAAGATGTACCAAGATGTGAAACAGAGGTTTTGGTGGTCAGGACTCAAAAGAGATGTAGCTAAATATGTCAGTATCTGCTTGACATGCCAGAGAGTCAAAGCAGAACACCAGAGACCCGGAGGAGTTCTTCAGCCTCTTTCAATACCAGAATGGAAATTGGAAGATATATCCATGGACTTCATAACAGGTCTTCCAAGAACCACCAATGGATATGATGCGATATGGGTAACAGTAGATCGATTGACCAAGTCTGCTCATTTCCTAGCCATCAAGGTGCACCACTCCATAGAGCAGTTGGCCCAGCTATATGTTAAAGAGGTAATCAGACTTCATGGAGTTCCTAAATCTATCGTTTCTGATAGAGATGGGCGCTTCACCTCACACTTTTGGGAGTGCGTTCAGAATGCACTAGGCACCAAACTCAAGTTCAGCACAGCTTTCCATCCACAGACTGATGGACAGACAGAGCGAGTGAATCAGATTTTAGAAGACATGCTCAGAGCTTGTGCGCTAGATTTCAAAGGAAGTTGGTGCAAGTATTTGTGCTTAGCTGAATTCGCTTACAACAATAGCTATCAGGCCACCATCAAGATGGCACCTTATGAAGCACTTTATGGCAGGAAATGCAGATCACCCATATGCTGGCAAGAAGCAGGAGAGAGAAAAGAGATGGAAGCAGAGCTGGGCATTCAGACAGAGGTGATAGACGAGACTACTCAAGCAATCCAGAAAATCAGACAGAGAATTGAGACTGCCCAGAGCAGACAGAAGAGTTATGCGGACACGCGCCGTAGGCCATTGGAATTCCAAGTAGGAGATTCGGTTTTCCTCAAGGTCGCTCCTATGAAGGGAGTGATGAGATTTGGCAAGAAAGGCAAATTAAGTCCTCGCTACGTAGGACCTTACCTAATCATAGAGAGGATTGGGAAAGTAGCTTACAGGCTGGACTTATCACAAGACATGTCAGCAATACACAATGTATTTCATGTCTCCATGCTAAAGAAGTGTCTCCATGACCCGAGCCAAGTGATTCAGCCTCAGTCAGTGCAGATCCAAGAGGATCTTAGTTATGAGAGCAGACCTACACAGATAGTGGACAGAGCAGTCAAGAGATTGAGAAACAAAGAAGTACCACTAGTGAAGGTCGTCTGGCAGAACCAGAAGCACGAGGAAGTCACTTGGGAGCGGGAGGACAGTATGAGACAGAAGTATCCAGAGCTATTCTAAGTTCGAGGACGAACTTTTTATAAGGTATGGGGGATTGTAACGACCCAATTTTTCCCATTTCAAGTTCTAAAGGGCCATAAAAATATTTGGAAATGCCTTTAAAATATTCTAGAGATTTTTAGGAATTTTTAGAGTATTTTTACGTAATTTTTGGAGGTCGTTTAGTATTTTTACAAAACCAAAGAAGTTTAAGCAAAAAGTGTTGGAGAAGAGGTTCGAACCCGCGACCTCGGGTCGGACCAAACCAAGCCAAACCGGCTTGACCAGCTGGGATAAGAGATTTATGTTAATCTCAAATAGAGTTAAATAAGGTTATAGTATAGTTGAGTTATATCCGATTACTTATAAAAGGAAATAAGTTTTGGGATTTTAGAAAACCTAACTTCTTCTCTCTAAATTCTTCTTCGCCTTCTCCCTCGCGACGGCGTAAGAACTCTCGGCGGAAACCAGGAGCAGCTAGGGTTGGAGATTCCAACGCCGGCGAAGCTTCCCTCCAACCATCCTTCATCCACGGTGGCTGTTCCCGACGGAGAGAAGCCCGAGAGCTCAGAGGACACGCCGGAAAAGGGATCTACCTAGCCCTAGAAGTTCCCTTCCCTTCTTCTCAGTTGTAAGTGCAAGGACAAGCAAAGGTAAGTACTACTCTCACCTGTGGTAGGAGTTGCTTCGTTTGGTATGGTTGCTTTCGGATTTTTGCTTGCCGTGTAGAATTGTAAGCTCGGTTTTGTTTCCTTTCCATGCCCTGTTCATAGCCGAACAACATCCTTTAACATTAGGGTTTGTAGATTTCGGTTTTAAGCCTAAGTCTAGCATGATATGAGCTTGCGGGGTTGAAGTGGGTGGATTTTTGGTGCCATCCGAGTGCTGCCGAGACCTGCACAGGAAGCCTTGATACCTGCCGTGACCTGCACATGAAGTTTGGGTTTATGCCGTGACCTGCATAGGGAACTCCAAGTATCATCTAGGCTAATTGAGCAAGTAGAATGGTTTAGTGCTAATTAGAATTGTATGCATTTTATTCTTGAGCGTATGTTGTTCATGAACCTCTTTGCTTTAGGGTCATGTTGTACATACTTAAGTTTGATAAGTAAATATTTTGGACAGCATGCTTATAAAACCTGAGTCGCATTCCTTTGCTTCCCTTATAGCATGATGAGAATTTCTAAGTAGCATCCTATACTTGTCTTTACAGCATACTTAGAAGGCCAAGAAATTAGTTTCCTTTACGCTTCGTTTATAGCATGTTTAAGAAGTTTAAAGTAGCATGTTACATTATTTTGTATAGCATGTTTAAAGGCCTTAAAGTAGTATTCTTTGTCATGTTTTAATAGCAGGTTTAGAAGCCCTTAAAGTAGCATTCCATGCTCTGTTTCTACAGCATGATAGAAAGTGTAGAGTTACATATATTACTTTTATTACAGCATACTTAGAAAGCCTAAAGTTAGCTTCCTTTTGCTTTATTTACAGCATGATTAGAATCATTCCATACTTGATTTTACAGCATGTTTAGAAGCACTAAAATAGCATCCTTTGCCATGTTTTCACCGTATGATTCAAAGGCTTTAAATTGCTTTCTTTAGTTTAGCTTATAGCATGATCAGTAAGCTTTAAGTTACTTGTTTTATTCTGTTATATAGCATGGTTAGTTGATTATACACCCATACTTGTTAAGTATATTTAAAGGACTCCCACAATCTTTAATAAAAGATAATAAGGAAGATAAAAGAATAAGAAAGATAACAAGTAAGTCAAGCAAGAGGCTAGTACCCGACATCCAAGAGCTTGTCGTTAAACAAATCCAGGTGACCATTTCCGAGGTCTTGGCCCTGGTAGACCGAGGTCTGCTCTTTTAGGATTGGTGGCTCGCAACCCCAACCTATTAGGGAACGCGCATGAGATGGTACTAAGCCTGGGCCCAAAGTAAAGAAAAGTAAAGAAAGAAAGAAAGAAAGAAAGAAAGAAGAAGAAAGTAAAAGATAGAAATTAAAAGATTAATTTCTAACACAAGGATACAAGAAATGAAATAAGTTCCAAGCTTAGAATAAATAAGAATGGTTAGTTTTCTTTGATTCTAAGTTTACATTGTTAGTTTCTTGTTATCCTGCTTGATACTGAGCATGATTTGTATTCTGTTCATTTTCTGTATACCATGAGCACAGGCAGATAGCTTTATTATTTCAGTTTCAGCACTTATGCATTTCATTTATGCATTTCGAGTTTTGTGAGATAGATTAGTACTTACTAAGCGTTTTTGCTTATAGATCTTGTCTTTTTTCCTCCTACTGCAGATAAAGGAAAAGCTAAGATATGAAGGGAGACGACAGGGTGGTGGTGATGATGGATGTGTGTGGTGACTGAACTATGGAGAGGTCCAGAGGGGACTAGCAAGATTTATTTATTTAGAGTTTATGTCTAGTTTATTTTCCTTATTCCTGTTATGAAATTATGAGTTTATGATTGAGTTTGATGTGCATTGTAGCTTATTATGCTTCATTCTGACAGCTTGAGTTTAGTTCATGTTGCTAGATTAGTTTTTGATTATGATATGATTTATTACTGCGTGGTTGTGAATAAATTGTGATCCAGCCGCATGTGGCTGTGTATATATCTTGTGTATTATAGATTTGGTCACCGGTACAGGGGAGACTCTGCCGAAATTTTTCGGTAGGAATTTCTCTGAACCGTGATAAATCTAAGTGTCGCTAATAATAGCATAAGTGACACTAGTAAGTAGAGTAGGAGTTAGGTAACGGTCGCCCTTAGAGAGTAGTAAGTAAGAAGGGTGGTTGTTACAGGTCATGCTCAATCCACTCCAGATATTAATGATGATCCATTATGCATCAATGGAGGACCAATTACAAGGGCTAGGGCTAAAAAGATGAAGGAAGCACTTAATGTGCTAATTGAAGATGTGAAGACCAAAGCTACTATTGAAGAAGGTTTGACCAAGAGCAAGTCATCTGGCTTAGTCAACCTAATTCGAGCCTTAGATGAGCTAAATTAGTATTTAAGTCTCATATCTATGTAGTATGGATATGTTGGCTCAATTTGGACTCATTTTTTATCCTTAATTGATCTTCATATACTTGCTTAGGAGTTAATGGTACAAGAGTTACAAGTTTACCATGCATCTTAAAAGAATATTTATTTGTGAACCCATCGTGTATGACCCTCCTATCAAATTGCCATGGTCTACCTAAAAGCAAATGACTTGCATGCATTGGTACTACATCACAAAGAACATCATCATGATACCTACAAATGGATAATGAAACCAATACTTGCTTAGTGACCTTAACCTCCCCGTAATCATTCAACCATTGTAGTTTATAAGGTCTAGGATGTTTAGTGGTTGGTAAGCATAATTTTTCAACCAAGATAGTACTAGCAACATTAGTGCAACTTCCTCCATCTATAATCATACTACATACCTTGTCTTTGATGTGGCAACGGGTATGAAATATGTTGTCTCATTGTTCTTCATCTTCTTCCTTCACTTGCACATTTAGAGCATGCCTAGTGACAAGGGCTTCACCTTCAACGGCATACTCTTCTACATCACTTTCCATCAATGGTGGCAAGGCATTATCATCTTCAGACTCACTCTCAGTTTCAATATCACCATTTTCTTTCAAAAGCATACTTCTGTTGTTTGGACATTGTGAAGCGATATGTCCTCTTCCCAAACACTTAAAGCATTTAATATCTCTATTTCTTGAAGATTGGATAGGTTCTTTACCTTTAACCAATGGAGAATTAGCATCTTTATTCTTCAAAAACTCGGGCTTACTCTTTGATGCAACTTTATCATCTATTTTGTTCCAACTAGATTTCCAAGTGGATGAATTAGAACTTTGACCATGTTTGATTGATTCCTTTTGAGTTGCCTTTCAACTTTCATGGACATATGCAACCATATCTTCAAGCTCCACATAATGTTGCAACTCTACTATATTTACAATTTCTGAATTCAAACCTTGTAAAAATCTTGCCATGGTTGCTTCTCGGTCCTCCTCCACATTGGCTCGAATCATGGCAATCTCCATCTCTTTGTGGTATTCCTCCACGGTCTTGGATCCTTGGGTTAGACTTTGTAGTCGTTGGTACAAATCTCGATAGTAATGTGATGGAATGAACCTCTTCCTCATAATTGATTTCATCTCTTCCCAAGTGCCAACGGGTCTCTCGTTGTTTCTTCTCCTGCTTAGAATAACTTGATCCCACCAAATAATAGCATAATCAATAAATTCGACAGCAGCAAGTTTTACCTTCTTCTCCTCAGAGTAGTTGTGACAATCAAATACTAATTCCACTTTCTTTTCCCACTCCAAATATGCGTCTGGATCACTTTTGCCTTGAAAAGAAGGAATCTTCAATTTGATATTTCCCAAGTTTCTATCAACATAATTAGTCATCCTTCCCCTTCTACCACCAATTCTGATGCCACCAGATCTGCCACTAGAAACTCTATCATCAATGTCCTCAGAAATGCCATCATCATCTTTGTTGTTGTCTTCACAGTTATATTGCCTTGAAATTCGTGTAGGAACTCTACCAGCTTGGCTATTTTGCAATTCAGTAATTACAGCATCTTGTCTCTCCAATCTGTCGAGGATTTGATTGAATCTGATTTCCATGTGTTCCAAGTGTTGTCTCAAGGCACGTTGTTCAAGTGTTTCTCTAGGTCTTGCTTCTTCTCCACTTGTCGCCATTAATGCAATCTGTTGTCACTCAATCACTCAACTCGCTAATGTTAGCTCTTTAAGGAACTTAGAATTGTGGCAATTCCTTGTAAACGATCGTTGACTTATTGAAAATCCCAAAGGTATAGGATAAAAGAAGGAAATGATAGAAGAATGCAAATTGCAGAATTGAAAAATTAAATTAAGTTCAGAAAGGAAATTTGCTAGAATTGAATCTAGGCAAAACTTATGCGAATGCGGGACTAAGAGATAAAGATATTTGAAATAAGAACTAAAAAGGATCTTGCCAGAACTTAATTTAGGCAGGTGTAGAATTAAATCTAGGCAAAACTTTAAAAGAAATGCGGAATAGGAAAGTGCAAGTATATTAGGCAAAACTTTAAAGGAAATGCGGAATAGGAAAGTGCAAGTATATTAGGCAAAACTTTAAAGAAATTGCGGAATTGGAAGGTGCAAATATACTAGGCAAATTATTAAAGAAAAATGCGGAATTGGAAAGTGTAAATATAATAGGCAAAACTTTAAAAGAAATGCAGAATTGGAAAGTACTAGTATAGAAATAACAATTCCCTACACTCAATTTTTTTTTTATTTTTTTTTAATTTCGGCCCTTTTTTTTTGCCGAAAAAAATATTTTTTTTTGAATTTCGGCATTTTTTTTTACAATTTTTTTTTGCCGATTTTTTTTTTTTAAATGTCAACTCTTTTTTTTTTTTTACCGAAAATAATTTGCTAGCACCAAGACGAATAAAACTCACTAGGATTGAGATGATAATGATAAGCAGATAATTTTGAACAAATTGACAAAGTTTCAAGCACAAAGAGAAAAGGATAACCAAATCGATTTAGAAAAACTTGGCTCTGATACCAAATGATGTGAACCCAACGGGAGAGATATCTCAAGAACCCACAACGAATTGAAAACAAAAAGAAGGAAGGTCTAAGTTGATAAGATGGATGAAAAGAAACCTCGACCCAATGCTTAGAAAAGCACGAACCTTGGTATAGAAGATGGAAGACGCCACAACCTTGGGATTGAGATTGATAAGTCTTCGAACACCACAAGGAGATGCCTTGATAAGTTCAAGTTCAATGAAGAACCAACAAGTGAGAGCCTCACCGTGTTTTAGATTGAAAAAATATATCCAAGATACATGTGTGGTCGTCACCCCCTTTTTTTATAGCTATAAGGTGACCAAAAAACCCTAAAAGGCCAAAAGAAAGCCCATTTAGTAAAGGCCCATATAGACTACTTAGCCATTTTAAGCATATGGCATTATTACAACCAAAATAAAGATAAAAATGAGTCCAAATTGAGCCAACATATCCATACTACATAGATATGAGACTTAAATACTAATTTAGCTCATCTAAGGCTCGAATTAGGTTGACTAAGCCGGATGACTTGCTCTTGGTCAAACCTTCTTTAATAGTAGCTTTGGCCTTCACATCTTTAATTAGCACATTAAGTGCTTCCTTCATCTTTTTAGCCCTAGCCCTTGTAATTGGTCCTCCATTGATGCATAATGGATCATCATTAATATTTAGAGTGGATTGAGCATGACCCATATCACTAGAAAAATTACCTATGGTCATTGCCTATGCCTCTGGGCAACTCATGATTTAGAGCTATATGCTTCTAGGTCATTGCCTATGCCTCTAGGCAACTCAAAGAACACGAGAAAAATTACCCCACTCATGATTTAGAGCTAGCAGCCGTGGTCTTTGCTCTTAAAATATGGAAGCATTATCTATATGGAGCACAATGTAAGATTTATACAGATCACCAGAGTCTGAAATACTTCTTCACATAGAAGGACCTGAACATGAGACAACGAAGATGGCTTGAGCTAGTCAAGGACTATGACTGCGAGATCTTTTAACATCCGGGAAAAGCGAACAAAGTGGCCGATGCACTCGGCAGGAAGTCGTAGGCCACCTTAGTACCCGGAGCTATTTTAAGTTCGAGGACGAACTTTTATAAGGTATGGGGGACTGTAACACCCATAGGATATCTAGCAAGTTTATATATTTTACCATGGTTAAAAATAGCCCTTATGTGGAAATTTACAAAAAAAATAATAAAATAGAACCAAAAAGAGATGACCAAGGTTTGAACCTTGGACCTCTTACTAGATACATGTATGTGATAACCAATGAATCAAGGGAATGTATTGTTAGGAAGAGAAGGGACAATATAGTTAAGAGTAAGAGAAGGTTTCTTTCATTTAGGAAGAGAAGTTGGAATTGCCTTCTTCCTCTCAAAGGAAAAGAGGATTCTTGCTTTCTCTTTTCATTAAGGGATGAGTAAAAGAAAAGAGAAGGAAAAATTCATTTTCCCTTCTTCTTTTCATGAGGAATAAAAGGAGAAAAGAAAGAGAAAATTTCATTTTCTTCTCTTCTTCCTCCCTCCTCCTCTCCACCGTGACCAAAGAACTCTCCTCCTCCACACCATTGCCGAAACCCAATCAAGAGAAGCTCCTCTCTAGGAAGGCTCCACAAGCAAGGTTTCTTCCCTAAGTAAATCAAGCAAGAATGTGAGTATCCCCTCACTGCAGTACAGTAGCTATCGATTTTCCTTGTATGTGATTGTTATTGAAACCTTAGAGATCTCCTTGCAAGTTTCGGCCAAGATAAGTTAGTGGTCACTTAGGATAAACAAGTTTACAAGTTATGCTCTATGTTGTACAAAAAAAAAAGAAGGAAATTTAGAACCTCACCTTGAAGTTTCGGCCAAGACAAAAAGGAGAAGGTTTAGAGCAAAGTTTCTTTTGGTAACATGCTTGTCTATGTTCCTTCATGATATAGTATCTTTTATATGTTGTTAGCTAAGTTGGATATCTCATATGATATTAAAAAGTTTAAGAACTCTAACCTAATGTTTCGGCCAAGATGAGTTATAAGGTTTAGGGCAAAACTTTAAAAAGGAAACATAAGGTTTATGCTCCTAAAACTTGTTAGACTTTCTTATATGTTGATAGCTTAGGTTTTTCATGCTCCATGTTGTATAAAATTAGGATAAGTTTATCTTCAAGTTTCGGCCAAGAATACGAATGAAATTTAGAGTAAGGTTTTTGAAACTTAAATGATAATATGTTGTTTATGCCCCTCATGATGAATGAACTCTTATGTATTGATAGCTTAGATTTTTTTTATGCTTCATGTTGTATGAAAAAAAAAAAAAATGAAAACCCTAGTGAAGTTTCGGCCAAGATAAGATATGAGGCTTAGGGTTAAAATTTAAAACCTAAACATGCTTGTTTATGTTCACTCATGAAGTATGATACCTTGTATGAAGTTAGGTTAAGACTTTATGTTACATATTGCACTAGAAGACTTGAAACCCTACTTGTAGGTTTCGACCAAGGTAGAGTGTAAGCTTAGAGTTAAGTTTTTCTAACCTAATTATGCTTAGTTATGTTTCTACATGTTGTATGATCTTTTGTATGAGATTAGATATGTCTCCATGCTACATGTTGTACAAATGAATCTTAGAACGTCACCTTAGGGTTCGGCCAAGCAAGTATATGAGTTAGAGTAAGGTCTTGAAATTTAACTATGCTTGTTTATGCTTCTTTACGATGTATGATTATTTATCTATAGTTGGTTGAAGTTTCATGCTCCTTATGGTGGCCAAAGGTTAGAATTCATGCTAGTAAGGTTTCGGCCAAGATTGAAAGAATAGGTTTAGGGAAAAGTTTTTGAATCTAACTATGCATGCTTATGTTTTCTCATAATGTATGATTCTTGATATATGGTTAGTTTAAGTTTCCATGCTTTATGATATGATATGCTATGCTTCATGATATGTTATATGCTATGATTTCATGATATGATATGCTATGTTTCATGGAATGATATAGGCTATACTTCATGATATGATATATGCTATGCTTCATGATACGATATGCTATGTTTCATGATATGTTATATGCTATGATTTCATGATATGATATGCTATGTTTCATGGAATGATATAGGCTACATGATAAATGCTATGTTTCATGTAACATGCTATGCTCTATGTTATGATAAGAACATGTTATGGTTTATGAGATATGTTATGAAAGGTTTATGTAAGAAGAAAAGCCTAAGAGATGCTTCCCTTAAGTTGGGATCAAGAGTTCTATTCATGATATGACATGTATGATAAGACAAGAACATGATATGTATGATGACATGATAAGAACTATGATACATGATATGTATGACATGCTATTTTACTTTTTGTATGACTTGTACCAAGGGTGGGCTCCATAAGTGCCCCGAGGTCGATGATCTATGAAACGGGTCTCGTAAAAAGGGATGGGCTCCTTAGTACGCCTCTAGGTTGACGGACTATAAACGGACCTAGATCCCTAGTAGGTTCGGGGCTAGCTACCCTGTCCTAGGGATTGCGAGCATTTATGTATGTATGTGGTACAAGCCGGGCCCTTATGTTGATATTATGTTCAAGTATGTATATGATATAAAAATAAAAAGAAAAAAAAACACATGTTGCATATGTTCATTTCATTATGCATGTTTTCAAAGGAACATCTTGCATCTACATGTACATGTTATATGATTTCCTTCACACTTATTTACTTTTGAATCATGTTTATGATGTTTGGATGATCATGTTATTAGTTCATGTTATGTATTCACATGTTATGATATGTTTCATGTTATGTCCTCACATGCTATGATATGTTTCATGATATGTTCTCACATGCTATGATATGTTTTATGTTATGTTCTCACATGCTATGATATGGTTATGTTATGTCTTTCACATGCTATGATATGTTTTATGTGTACGTATGATTTATGGTTTTATGAGTAGGAAAGGAACTTACTGAGCCTTAGGGCTTATAGTTTTTATGTGTCCTTGTACTGCAGAGAAAGGCAAGGAATGGATGAACTAAGGGGAGCAGCAGGAAAGGCAGAGAGTGTGTGTGGAAGTGACATGGTGGATAGATCTAATTTAGTTTTAAAACTTTATTTGGTTGAATTGTGCATGTGAACTAAGTTTGGACCTTATGTGTATGCTGATAACTTGAACTGGTATGTTATGCATTTATGATGTCTTCTTTCATGTCAGTAGATTTATAAGATCATGATTCATGTTCAAGTAGCAAATATAGATTAAGTTATGCATGAGTATTAGTATGATTTACGGTTCACATGCCATGTTTAAAAAAAAATGCATATGATAAAATAGAATGAAAATTTTAATAAATATCTTCCACTGCCATGAGATCATATGCACATGTATGTTAGGTAGGTGTAAGTAACCTCGTCCCTTAGGGTAGCCCTAGCGCCCCCGGAAGGGGCAGGCGTTACATGCGCTGCCTTCTTTTCCTAGAGTTTTCCTTGTTCTGAGGCTTGGTGTTCAGCGATCTGAGGTTGAGTCCGGAGTGTGATGTTCGTCTTGGAGTGCACTTACGGACAACGTGAGTTGTTGTCGGATCTTGGGAGAATTTTTTCGGAGAGCCTCTGCACCGTGGGCGGCAATATATTCTCTAAAGACAGTCGGCACGCGATGCTTCAACTGAAGGATAACAATTTCTGGACCTTACTCTTTTATTTACCTGTTTATTATATGCTTACTATTTTGGTACAAATATATTACTGTGTTAGTGCTCTCGTACAACAACAATACTGTCATAGATACATGTGATATTAATTCTCAGCTGGTGTAAAAGTCCCGTGGATTATCTTACTCCTCTACATGTGCTACCTCATAATTTATGAGTATCTAATTGGGGAGTCATATTAAACTGAAATGAATATTATCACCCTTTTCCCTATATTGACAATTCTAATATCCTTAACTACTTGTAGACCCTTTAAAATTTCTAGTCAGCAAACTAACAACATGCATAAGCCACTTATCATAATTGTTCGGTCAAGAGGTTCTCAACCGGAGCTGCTTGGTTTCAATGTTAGAGTCAACTCCAAATTGGAAGGCTCTAGAGTGCTCATTGAGAGAACCTTTGCAAGTTTCTGGAGAGTCCAGCTGTCCAGAACACACCAACTTTTAGAATAGCAAGAGAAATAAAAGGAATCACAACCCCCTCGGTCTCCTTCCTCGGCAAACTAAGCACCTTAGTTTGCTACAACTCAACGTCAAAATTGTAGGTGGAGGGAGACATAAGGGGTTTATTCTAACAGTGCATGCAACTCTCCAAAAGATTGCAATGGTTTTATCAAAAGCACTGAGTAGGCCCTCCCAATATTCCCAATACGGCATGAACTCTAACCTTGGAATATTCAACTAGTATCTAAGGATATTATAATATCAATCCAGTGATTTCATTCCTCTCAAACACTATCATGGATTCTACAACAACACACAGATAGATAAATTATGATACATCGGCCTCCTAGGTGGAAGGGCATACTTTAGGATGATAAAATCCCTAGAATATTCTACTCGTGCCCAATCCAATAAGTCTATCATTTGAGTACCAACTGCCCTACATCCGTGGGATGGAATATCATAATATCAATTATAGAAAAAGGTGTTTATGCTAACCGTAGGTGTCCCTCATATCACTTCCCTAGGTTATGTGAACGATGTAAATCACGGGGTCAATTTATAGTTGGCCGTCAAGTGATTAGAGGACGGGAGAAGTTTTTTTTTCAAGGGTATACACTCGTCGGGAATTAATCCTTATCTCATTATAATAAATCTGCTATTCAACCAGAGACCCAGCGGGAATGATATTATAATATCAATGATTATACACCTAGTTGTTAGTAAAATGAAAGTAATTTTTCGATCGAAAGAGCTGACCCAGTGCAATATCATCATTAAGTTAAACAATTTTCCTAAAAGCTATAAAGATCAGCCTCAAGAACGGACCCCATGCAATATCATCATTAAGGGGGTGTTTGGTTCTCTCTTAAGAATCGGAATGAGAATAAGTATCATAGTATTATGGAATGGGAATGGGTATGAGCTTGGGTATTAATTTTAAAAATGATATTTGGTTAGTTAAATATTTTCAATCGGAATGAACCTAAAATTCCTTTTTTACCGTTACAAGAAAACAAGAGAAAAAATTAGATGGGAGAGAAAGTTGAATGTGAGAGAAACATATGATGAAAGGAAATGATGAGAGAGAAAGTGTGTTGGGAAAAAATGAAGAGAGAGAAAGTATGATGAGAGAAAATGAGGAGAGAGTGCATGATAGGAGAGATTGCGAAAAGAAAAAGTATGATGAGAGAGAAAGTGTGCTGAGAGAGAAAGTGTGATGGGAAAAAATGAAGAGAGAGAAAGTATTATGAAAGAAAATGAAAGAGTGAGGAGAGAGAAAGTATGATGAGAGAGAATGAGAGACTGAGGAGAGAGAAAGTATGATGAGAGAGAAAGAGTGATGGAAAAAATGAAGAGAGAGAAAGTATTATGAGAGAAAATGAAAAAGTGAGGAGAGAGAAAGTATGATGAGAGAGAAAGTGGGATGAGAGAGAAAGAGTGATGGGAAAAATACAGAGAGAGAAAGTATGATGAGAGAATGTAACGACCCAACTTTCCCTATTTCGAGTTCTAAAAGTCCTTATAAAAATCTAGAAATGCTTTAGAAAAATTCTAGAGATTTTTAGAAATTTTTAGAGTATTTTTACGTAATTTTTGGAGTTCGTTTAGTATTTTTACTGAAGGAAAGAAGTTTCGAAAAAAATGTCCAAGCCGAGATTTGAACCGTGAACCTCGGGTGAAGCAGAGGTTCACTTAACAAACAGACCAGCCGCGGGTTTGTTAATAAAACCCGAATCAAGTTGTATTTAAGCAATAGTTAGTTAACAGAATATTAAAGTTATAAGAAGAGAACTTAGGTTTTCCCCGTGACAAAATCTTCTCCTCTCCTCCTCTCGTGACGGCGCTTCTCCTCTCGGGCGAAAACAGAGACGAAGCTAGGGCTTCGTCTCCGGCGGCCGGCGAGCACCCTTCTCCGTGAGTTCTTCATACCTTTGTGATCCTCTCATCGAGAGAGCAAGAAGATACCAAGAGATCGTCGAGGAAGCATATATCCGAAGCCCTAGAAGCCTCCTTCTTCTCGGTTGTAAGTCCAAGAACAGCGAGGTGAGTTGCTTCTCACCTGCAGTAGGAGTTGCTTCGAGCTTTGATTCGTTTTCATGGCTTTCGGATTCTTGTTTTCTTTTGGATTTCGAAGCAAGTCTGAGGGGTTTTGTTTTTGATGCTTACTGCCATGAACCCTAAAGAAAGAAGATAGGGATTTTAAGCATGAAGAACAGTTATAAAATTCAGGTTTTCAGTAGCAATTTTCCTTCAATTAGTTTGGGATTCTGGATCAAGAGGTTGATGGATTCTATGGGATTTGGTGATGTTCGGATCCTTCCCACTGCTCCCGAGAGTTTTGGACAGATTGCTAGGGGATTTAGTCTTGATAGATAATGCTTAAGCTTCCTATTGTTCTGAAATCTCTGGAACAGATTGACATACTGGAATTGTTTTTATGAACGAGTTAGTACTTGCTGAACCTTGTGACAGAGTTGTGAATGCTATAAATTTGTGCACAGATTTATGTATGTTAGAATTATTGTGAACAAGCTTCACCTAGTTTTCTCTTAAATTCCAGTAGGTTATAGCTTAAATTGTGTTACAAGAGGGGCACGAACAGAGGAGCTTACTGTGGGTTTTAATTGTTCATTTATATCTTCCTCAACCTGCCGTAATTCTGCATAAAGGAAATTAGATATGAGAAGAGTTAGATTTTCATTTGTTAGTTCCTTTGAAGCTAGTTTAAGTTCCGTGAAGCATGATATTCTGTTAATTCCATACAACAACGATTCCTTATTTTCTAGATTCTATTGCATGCTTAGTAGTTGAATTGGTTTTACTTTCACAGCATGCTTAAGTTGTTCTAGTTTCCTATTTGCTATTGGAATAACATGAGCAGTTCTATTTTTATAGCATGCAGATTTTTATAAGTAAAGTATGCAAATTTTGATAGGCTTAATATGCATATTTTTGTTATGTTTTGCATGCAGATTTATGTTAAGCTTTGTATACAGATTTTCAGTACGTAGGGTGTGTTCTAGTGCACCCCAAGTGCTTGATAAAATGCTTAGCTCAATATAATGCTATAGTAGGCATTTTAATAGCTCAGTAAATGCAGTAGAAGCATTTAAAATAACTTATTTAGTCTTGCTTCAGCTTATATGGAACTACGGTCCAATGGGTGGGCTCCCACAGTCGCCTCTAGGTTCAGATAACCTAGTTCTAGGTTCAGATAACCTAGTTAAAGCAAGGTAAGAAAATTAGCTATGAAATCAGTATTTTATTTTCAGCAGTGGCACTGTACTGGATTAGATATCCATTGGGTTGGGCTCCCACAGTCGTCCCTAGGTTTAGATAACCTAGTAAACCCTACTAGACTCGGAACATGCAATCCCGGGTTTAGTTAGGGATGCGCGCAGAGCAAGTACAGTTGTCGGGCCCATCAACAGCATGATTATTATTTTAATCTATTATATAAATAGTTTTCAAAACTTCACAAATTAGTTATGTGAATACAAGTTAGACTCAGTTTAGCATTAATTAGTTTAGCTTAGGTATCAATTCAGTTTCTTATTGATACACATGATAGTTCTATGATTAGCTTTGCATGTTAGTTTTTTTTTAGTTGATTTCTTTGCTATTTATGAGCATGAGTAGCTTTACATGTTAGCTTTTCAGTTAGTTTCTTCGCTATTTATGAGCATGATTAGTTGTACATGTTTAGTATTTCAATTAGTGTGATTCCTTTATTGGTTTATGAGCATGATTAGCTATACATGATTAGTATTTCAGTTAGCATGATTCCTTTACTATTTATGAGCATGAGTAGCTATACATGTTAGCTTTCCAGTTAGTTGATTTCTTTGCTATTTATGAGCATGAGTAGCTTTACATGTTAGCTTTTCAGTTAGTTTCTTCGCTATTTATGAGCATGATTAGTTGTACATGTTTAGTATTTCAGTTAGTATGATTCCTTTATTGGTTTATGAGCATGATTAGCTATACATGTTTAGTATTTCAGTTAGTATGATTCCTTTGCTATTTATGAGCATGAGTAGCTATACATGTTAGCTTTCCAGTTAGTTGATTTCTTTGCTATTTATGAGCATGAGTAGCTTTACATGTTAGCATTCAGTTTTAGCATGTTTTTATTTATATACATGCATATCGAGTTTTTGTGAGTAGGATAGCGCTCACTAAGCTTTTAGCTTATAGATACTATTTGCCTCCTACTGCAGATAAAGGAAAAGCTAAAGTATAAGGAAGAAGGCGACAAGGAGATGTTGTGACGGTGTGTGATGTGTGGACTATGGAGATCCTTGAGACTTAGCTAAAGAACTCACTTAGTTTAAGAATTTGTTTAGCTTAATTTCTTATTAAGTTGATAAGAAAATTTTGTAGTAGGAAGTTATGTTTCCGCTTTTCATTACTTACATGATTTGATTTATTAAACTGCGTGGTTGTGAAAATATATGTTCCAGCCGCCTGTGGCTGAGTATACTCTGTATGTATTTACGGATATGGTCACCGGTACAGGGGAGACTCTGCCGAAATTTTTCGGTAGGGTTTCCATGTGATTTTTTTATCATACCGGTTAAGTAGATTTAGTAATCAAGTAACGGTCAACCTTAGAGTATAGTAGTAGTAAGAAGGGTGATCGTTACAGAGAAAATGAGAGACTGGGGGGAGAGAAAGTATGATGAGAGAGAAAGTGTGATTAGAGAAAATAAAGAAATAGTGTGTGATGAGAGAGAATGAAGAGTGAGAAACTGTGATGAGAGAAAATGATGAGAGAGAGTATGCTAAGAGAGATTGAGGAGAGAGAAAGTATGATGAGAGAGAAAGCACGATGAGAAAATAAGGAGAAAGTGTATAATGGGAGAGAAAGTGTGATGAAAGAGAATAAAGAGAGAGAAAATGAGGAGAGATTGTGTATGATGGGAGAGAATATAGAGAGAAAATGGTAGAGAATGTGTGATGAGAGAGAAAGTGTGTTGAGAGAGAAAGTGTGATAATAAAATAAGGAGAGAGAAAATATTATGAGAGATCTAGAACAAGGAGATAGAGTGTGAAATCAAAAAAAAATTGAACAAATATACTAAGGGTATTTTTATCTAAAACTTAATTCATATTCCTATTCCATCAAAACCCAAAGGCCAAGTTTTTGGGTGAGTTTCATTCATATCCAAGTTTTTGGGTTTCATTCCAAAATCTTGATTCTATTCCCATCAACCAAATACAAGGTTTGGAAATGAATTCATTCCCTCATTCCCAAACCCATAAACCAAACGCCACCTAAGTTTAACAAATTTGTATACGTCAAAAGTTTCCAAAATATAACCAACTTTTCTAAAGTTTTGAGGGGCGCCACCATCAAAACCTAATGATCCACGCCCTTTAGTGGCGTAGCCATGTGGGGATGGAAGGGTGCCCCCCTCGAAATTTATATAAAAAATTTAATATCAAACCCTTACTGTCACTTGGACCGACCGATTCATTACCTCGTTATTAGGAAATATCATGACTTGGAATGTTAAGTATTGAATTTTAAAAATAAAATATATAATAATAAATAGATGAATTAAATTGTACAACACAAAATGAGGGTGACACATGAAAATTGGATCGGGTTTATGTCAGTGCAGCTGGGCCAGCAAGAGGGGAGGGGTGAATTGCCTGCAAATGAAAAGTACCCTCCTCAAACTTTCAACTTTAAAATAATAGCAACGATAACAACAAGAAAATAAAATAAAAGAGAATAACAGAAAAGAAAGAAGACTCAGCGATTTTGACTTGGTTACAACCAAGAAGGTTGTTAATCCAAGGCGGTTGGTAAGTGCACTAGAAAAGTCTCTTTCACGGTAAGCGGAGAAGTCCTTTTATACACTAAAAAAGTACAGAAGTTGCTAGGAATTGAATACTGAGTTGATTGATTAATTTCCTAGCTCTAGGGGTCTTTATATAGCTCTTGGAAAACTTATCGCGATCCTTGAGGGCGCCTCCAACGAGGTTGAGGGCGCTTCCAGCCGAGTCAATGGATAAAACTCTATTCGAACTCGCAATAGTCATCTAGACTGGGTCGAAGGTGCCTTCAATGGCCTTGAAGGCGCCCTGGACAAGGTTGAGGGCGCCTTCAAGGTAATGAAGGCACCTCCAAGCCTGCAGTCAGTGCAGGCGCCTTCAACACTTCGTTGAAGGCGCCTCCAGCTAGCTTTTCCAGCTCCTTTTGACTTGTTTCATTCTTTCGAGGCTCCGAATGCATGGGTGATTGCGGGCAACTGAAATAGGGCTCATCTGAACCTAATTTCCGACCTTCTCCTCGAACAGGCTTCCGACTCGGCTTCTTGTCCCTCGAACGCCACGCACGTTCTTCTCGTCCACTGGTGTACTCTTCCCTAGCTTTCTCGTCCTTCAAACGCACCGAGCCCATCAGCTCCCTTCCCGTGCCGTCCTTCTCGCTAGCTGCATCTTTCGCTCGACTTCCTGCACTCCTAAGCTCCTGCACACTTAGACACAGAGATCAATTAACAAGCAGGACCTAACCTAACTTGGTTGATCACATTAAAACAACCACAGGGTTCAACAATCTCCTCCTTTTTGATGTGCATCAATCCAAGTTCAAGTTAGGAAAAAAAATAGACAAACAGTAATTTGAAGAAATTACTAAACTAATAGTTTAAACATAAAGATTGCAATAATAGAATTTACAACACTAAAAAAAAATTAACTCCCTTAAACTCCTCCTAAATTTGTCTTATCTCTCCCCCTTTGATCACATAAAAAAAAGGGTAATTAAGTAAAAAATTATTTTTGAGAAATTGTTTTAAGGTTTATTTATGAGAAATTTTTGTGATTAAGAAAAAAATTTCTAAGTCAAACAAAAAAAAATCTTTAAGAATTTTCTGAGTAAAAGAAAATTTCTAAGTAAAAAAAAATAACCTTTAAGAATTTTCTAAGTAAAAAAAAAGTTCTAATTTCAGAGAAAATTTTTACCTTTGGCAAAAATATTTTTGAGAGTTTTTATAAATGTAAAAAAATGTATGAAAAAAAAATTCTAAATATGAAAATATTTTTGAAACATTTAAAAAAAATATTTTTAAAGCATTATTTAATTTTAATGCTTTTACCAGAAAGTTAATTAAATATTTTATTTTAATATTTTAGCTTCCAGGTCGTGGCGAGACACTAGGCTTTCTTGGTTATTGGAGCAACAACCACTTCCTTAGACAAATCCTCAAAAGAAATTAACTGTTTAATTTTTCTCGCTGAAAGCGCTAATTTTTTTAAAAAAATTAATCTAAAAAGGATTTTGGAACCCAGTATAGGTTCCTTCCTACTGGATTAATTAACAACTTAGGGGGTATATAACTTTTGAGAACTTCTCTAAGTTGTCCCTGATTTTTCTAATATACCAATTTAATTTTCCATAAACTCTAAGTTTTGATTTTGGAAATTTATTTAAACATGCATGATCATTTTTCAATTTTTGAATTTCAATTTTCAATTTTTCATTTTCTAACTTTAAATTATCGTACATTTCTAGAGGACATGCCTTTGCTAAATTTAACTTTAACTCACTATTTTTCTTTTCTAATTGAACTAAATCTTTAGTGAGTACTTTGATGAATTGAAAAGACTGCTTGGGAGTTAGTTTACGTACCTGACTTACCTCTATTTCTGATGCTCCCCCGTCATCACAACTTTATTCTTTTGATGATCCTCCCCCTTTATCTATGCTCATCTCCAAGCTGGTTTCTTCAAAGATTTGATGGTTGGCCATCAGTGCTACTTCTGAGAATGCTTCGATTTCTGATTCCGAGGATGACGATTCATCCCATGTAGCTTTCAGACTCTTACGCTTCAAGGATGTCGATCTTTTGTACTTTACCTTTTCGTTGTTCTTTTTCTTCACCTTTGGGCAGTTATCCTTGATGTGTCCTTCCTCGTTGCAGTTGTAGCATCGGACCGTCCTTTTGTTGTGTTGATGTTTCCTTGACTGCGATCTAAATTTGTTAGTTTTAATAAATTTATTTAACTTCCTTACCAATAGTGTTGCTTCAGTTTCATCGATCGACGTTTTGGAGTCGGGATCGCCCATCTCGACTTGTAGGGCAACATTGAGGTTTGTCTTCTCTATTTGTTTCGGCTCTGTAATTCGAGACTCGTGAAGTTCGAAAGCAGAAAATAAGTTTTCTAAAGTACTTACCTCAAAGTCCTTAGAGATGTAATAAGCATCTACTAAGGATGCCCACTCTGGAGTTCTTGGGAAGACGTTGAGCGCATGCCGGATAGAATCTCGGTTCGTTACTGATTCTCCGAGATTGGTCAGTTGAGTTATTAGCTCCTTTATCCTTGCTTGGAGTTGCGCTACCTTTTCACCGTTGTTCATCCGGAGATTTGTCAGTTGAGTCCGCAGGATGTCGCGCCTTGCTAGTTTCGCTTTTGAGGTGCCTTCGTAGAGCTCCAGGAATTTTTCCCAGAGGTCTTTGGCGGAGTCGTAGCTTCCGATCCAACTTACCTCCTAGGGTGGTAGAACGCTGAGTAGATGGAACTCAGCCTTTCCGTTGGCCACGAAATCGGCTTGTTCCTTCTTCATCTAGTTGTATTCTTCCTTGTCTTTGGGGGGCTGAAAAACCATATTTCATGATTAGAAGTATATCGAATTTAGTCTTAAAGAATACCTCCATTCGGCGTTTCCATGTCGCGAAGTCTTCGTCGAATTTTAGGGGATGAATGCTTGTTCTGGCCATCGTCTTGATCTTTGTGCTTCAATCGGCGGTCAGTCCTTCTGAGGTGGTCTGGCTCTGATACCACTTGTCGGTGCAGCAGGGCCGGCAAGAGGGGAGGGGTGAATTGCCTGTAAATGAAAAGTACCCTCCTCAAACTTTCAACTTTAAAATAATAGCAACGATAATAACAAGAAAATAAAATAAAGGAGAATAACAGAAAAGAAAGAAGACTCAACGATTTTGACTTGGTTACAACCAAGAAAGTTGTTAATCCAAGGCGGTTGGAAAGTGCACTAGAAAAGTCTCCTTCACGGTAGGTGGAGAAGCCTTTTTACACACTAAGAAAGTATAGAAGTTGCTAGGAATTGAATATTGAGTTGATTGATTATTTCCTAGCTTCAGAAGCCTTTATATAGCTCCTAGAAAACTTATCTCGAGTCTTGAGAGCGCCTCTAGTCGAGTCAACGGATAAAACTCTATCCGAACTCGCAACAGTCATCTAGACTGGGTCAAAGGCGCCTTCAATGGCCTTGAAGGTGCCCTGGACGAGGTTGAGGGCTCCTTCAAGACAATGAAGGCACCTCCAAGCCTATAGTCAGCGCAGGCACCTTCAACACTTCATTGAAGGCCTTCATCAAGCTTTTCTAGCTCCTTTTGACTTGTTTTCTTCTTCCGATGCTCCGAATACATGGGTGATTGCGGCCAACCGAAATAGAGCTCACCCAAACTCAATTTCCGGTCTTCTCCTCGAGTAGGCTTCCGACTCGGCTTCTCATCCCTTGAACGCCGCGCACATTCTTCTCATCCACTGGTGTACTCTTCCGCAGCTTTCTCGTCCTTCGGACGCACCGAGCCCGTCGGCTCCCTTCTCGTGTCGTCCTTTTCGCTAGCTACGTCTTCCGCTCGACTTGATGCGCTCCTAAGCTCTTGTACACTTAGACACTGGGATCAAATAACAAGCAGGGCCTAACCCAACTTGATTGATCACATTAAAACAACCACGGGGTTCAACAGTTTAAGCTAAATCCAACGGGTAGGCACGGAGATAAGGATTATGTTGATTTAAATTAGGATTGATTTGAATTTGATTTGACCAAATTATGGTCGGACCAAGTTTAAAGCTTAAATGAGCTCGATCAATTTTAAATGAATTAAGGTATTTTGAGGAAATATTCTCTTTCCTTTTTTCTCCCTATACGCACAGTAGCCCCTGCCATGCCTTACACCACCGTCATGCCTTCATCCATCCCTCTCTTTTATTTTTCTCTTCCTCTTCTTCCCCATTTCCTTTTTCTCATTTTCTTCTCCCATGGTAGTAAACTTGTAGTTTTTTTCTCTCCTCTTCTCAAGTACAAGAACTCTCTTCTCTTCTTCTTTCTCTTCTCTAACAAGCAAGAAACACAACATTGCCCTCTTCCAGCAACAAGAGCAAGCCTCACATCTTCTTTCTCTTATCATATTTTCTAGGATTTTGTTGGCACCATAAGAATAATCATATTTTTCCTTGCCTTTCTCTCTTTGCGTTGCTGAGATCATCGAAGCTAGTCGAGGTTGCTAATAAAGAAGGTAAAGCTCACCTCTTTTGCTTCTTCCTCCTTATCTTCTCTTCTTTATTTTTCAAAAAAGCAACGGTCTTCCTTTTTTTTTTCTAGCGAGCAACCCTTTACAATCAGTTATTTTTTGCCTTTGTCCAACCACAACGACAATAAGATAAGTATGTAGTTCCTTTCTTCTTCCATGTTTCTTTAATTGAAGGCGAGTGATAAAGTATATTTTTTTTTTATTAATGTGGCAAAAGGCGATTCGCTTACCCCAGCACTCCCGTCAATCCGTCCTTAGGTCAACACGGGAAAGGTAAATCATGGGTAGCTACTAACCATTAGTGCAGTGGCCAAGACATAGGGGAAGACATGTTCGGACGCGTAGATTTTCGACCTTGCGACCTAATGTGGCAACACACAATGCCTCAACCACTGTATCACCCTAAGGTGATAAACTCTATTTTATTAAGTTGCTAGCTAGGATGGTTATTTAGATTGTAATGGAGGTCTCATATATAGAAATGCTAAATATTATGAGGAAACAAAATCTTAAAAGATTCTTTGACTTTTAGTCATAAATAAATTTTGGGGATTGACGGATTGTTGTTTCAACTAGAACCAATGGCTAAGGTTGAAAGTTTCAAATTTAAGTTCATTTTTAGCTCCTTAAAATTTAAATTTAGGTTTTTGGATTGCAAAAATCAATCTACATTGATCCGGCGGTTAGAACACGGGACCCCATAGCGAGGGGTCAACGCCACGTGGAAGTCAAAGGGCCAGGTGGTCCATCGGAGAAGGGTGAGCCGACCGGACTCATGAGAGAAGGGCAGACCGACCGGCCGACTGGAGAAGGATGAGTCACCGGCCGGCCGATGAACATCCGATAATAAAAAGACACCCTGACAGGGATCGGGGTTCCAACGCTCGATTGAACAGGAACGAAGGGCCGAGCGGACGTCATGATCGTCCAAAGGCAATGTAACATACTGCTAGTAGTCCCTACATAACATCTTACCGAAGATCTCCCCAGCATGCCGATGGAGAGAGAAGGTCGGACGTGAAGTAAGTGTCGTCCGGCCAGGCGTAAGAAGAATGCCAGCCGGACGGACGCCCCGTCCCACCGGCCGGACGGACACCCCGGCCTGTGGTCAGTAGCGAAGGACCAGAACATCTTATGACAGCTGTCAAGTCCTATGGCTAGGCCATACTCCAAGTCTGACAACGAGGTGTTCTGTTGTTCCATCGAAGACGTACTTGGACTGTAGCAGTATGGCGTCAGGTAAGCTTTCTGACAGACACATACCGAGGTATGGGCTGCGGACGCGTATGCGCCTCGGTGGACGTGCAGGAGCTCTTTCACCGCTCTATATAAAGAGCCTTATACTTCGCCGGAAGTACGCATTGGACACCTTTGGGGCCACTTTTCATTACTTGCTTGCCTGACTTGAGCGTCGGAGGGTCGCCGCCGGGAACCCCTTCCCGGCCCGACTTCTGTGCAGGCTCGCCGGAGGTTCGTGCAACCAGTCGAAGATCCACATCAGCAGCCGGGGAGCGCCACGTGCCCAACGTCCGTTGATTCAGTATTCGGACTGGATCAAATTGGCGCGTCTGTGGGAACGCTCCTGCATCCGAACGGAAACAATGGACGAGGCAGGACGACAACACACAGTGATGCTTTCAACGGAGGAACTCGACGCTCTGATCGAGTTGAGGGCCGCCAAGCTGGTTGAGCAAAAACAGAAAGCAACAACCGAGCGGCCGGAGCAGCAAGCAACGTCAGCGTCTGGTGGTCGAGCGGAAGCACCACCGGCCACCGTTGTATTTCATCGAGCCCTATTCCGCACCCCTGAAGCCGCAGCAGCTCATAGAGATCGGGGATCTTCTTCGGATGAAATGCCTAGACGGGATGGCAGGAAAAGAAAAGCCCCCCGCGCGGACTCATCGCTCGAGCGGATTAATCGCCAATTTTCAGAGGCTATTCTACGAGACCCTCTACCTAAGCACTACGTGCCTCCGACGATCGGCGAATACAATGGAACCACCGATCCGGATGATCATTTGGGCAAGTTTGATAACACGGCAACCCTGCACCAATACACAGATGGGGTGAAGTGTCGGGTTTTCCTCACCACCCTCTCCGGATTAGCTCAACGATGGTTTCAGAGGTTGCCGGATGGATCCATCACGAGCTTCAAAGACTTCCGAACGACCTTCCTCCACCACTTCGCAAGAAGCCGCCCCGAGACTATGATCACATGCTACACCGGGCCAACGAATACATCAACGTGGAGGAAGCGCAAGCGGCCCAGAAAAAAGAAACTCCAGCCGAGCGGGCTCCTCCTGCCGAACGGAAGTCGCACGTTGCTCATCAGCCACCCAGAGCACCACGGGCCGAAGTAATTCGAGCTCATCCAAGACCTCATGTCCAAGAAGTAACAGCCGAGCAGCCTAGGACAATGAAGAGATGGACCCCGATGTTCTGCTCCTTCCACCGGACAGACACACATAACACCAGGGATTGCCGCAGTCTTCCTCTAATCGCCCCACCCCATTCCCAGAGGCGGTGGTCGTCGGTCGCCATCAGCCGACAGGCGGTAGAGGCCTCGTGAAGCCGATCGGACGGTAGCTGACAAAAGACAACAACAGCCTCTCGAGCGGCATCGCTCTCCGAGACGGGAGAATCTCCGGATGTCCAGGGAACGTCCCCGACCGTCCACTCGGGAAGAAGAAAATAGAAGCAATGCTTCCCGAGGCGAGATCAACATCATAGCTGGTGGGCCGACTGGAGGGGACTACAACCGAGCGAGGAAGGCGAGCGTCCGGCAGCTCCAATTCCATGTAGTCGGCTGCAGCAGAGAGCGGGCGAGTGGACCCGAAATCAGTTTCGGGCCCGGTGACTTGGACAGAGTTGAAGTGCCCCACGACGACGCTCTACTCATCAAAGCGGTAATAGCCAACTACACTATTCACCGCGTATTTGTTGACACAGGAAGCTCAGTCAACATCATGTTTAAGAAAGCGTTCGATCAACTACAAATTGATCAAGCCGAGCTGCTGCCCATGACGACCCCCCTTTACGGGTTCACAGGTAACGAAGTCCAGCCGGTCGGACAAATCCGGCTGGCTATCTCTCTTGGAGAAGAGCCGCTTAGGAGGACGCGGACAGCAAACTTCGTGGTGGTGGACTCTCTCTCATCATACAACGTCATTTTGGGGCGACCGACCCTCAGCGAGTTCCGGGCGGCCGTCTCCACCTTCCACCAGAAGATCAAGTTCTCTGTCGAAGACAAAGTGGGAGAAGTACGGGGAGATCAACTGGCAGCTCGGCGATGCTACGTCGAGATGGTCCGGGCAGAGGCTAATGCTGCTCGGAAGGCGCCCCGGATCGAGGTAAACGCCATCACTGAAAAACCACCCTCTTTAATTTATGAAGAAAAAGAGGAAGTGCAGATTCACCCATCCCGAGCGGAGGCCATGACCTTTATTGTGTCCGATCTGGAGGCCAACCAGAAGGAGGAAGTGATCAAATGCCTCCAGAGAAATTGTGATATCTTCGTTTGGTCGACGCATGCGCTGCCCGGAATTTCGCCGAGCATAGCGCAGCACGAGCTACATGTCCGATCGGACGCTCGGCCGGTGAAGCAGAGAAAAAGAGATTTCAGCGCCGAGCAGAATGCCATCATCTGGGCGGAGGTGGAGAAGCTTCTGGAAGCCGACCATATACGCGAGGTGCAGTTCCCGAGCTGGCTGGCGAATGTAGTATTAGTCCCCAAGCCGGGCAACAAGTGGAGAGTATGCATAGATTTTCGGGATCTCAACAAAGCTTGCCCGAAAGACTTTTATCCTCTGCCCCGGATAGATCAGCTAGTGGACTCTACGGCCGGTTGTGAACTAATATGTATGCTCAACGCTTACCAAGGTTATCATGATGGTCAGCTCGCCCGTGAAGATCAAGAAAAAGTCAGCTTCGTGACAGCCGACGGCACCTATTGCTATAATGTGATGTCGTTCGGATTGAAGAATGCGGGAGCCACATATCAGCGCTTGATGAATAAAGTATTCAGAGAGCAGATCGAGCGAAATCTGGAAGTGTACGTGGACGACATTCTCATCAAGTCCGTCCGAGCGGCCGATCTCTTCAAAGACATGGAGGAAACCTTCCGAACGCTACGCAAATATGGAGTCAAGCTAAATCCCCAGAAGTGCCTGTTCGGAGCAAAAGGAGGGCGTTTCTTGGGGTACATAGTGACCGAGCGGGGTATTGAAGCAAATCCCAGCAAAGTAAAAGCCCTACAAGACATGCCGCCCCCAAGAAATCTGAGGGAAGTGCAGCGTTTGACCGATCGGATAACTGCTTTGTCCAGATTCATATCCAAAACCGCCGACCGGAGCCTTCCTTTTTTCAAAATCTTGCGCAAGGCTACTAAGTTTCACTGGGACGAAGAATGTGATCGGGCGTTCGATGATTTGAAGGCATATCTGAACTCTCTCCCGGTATTAGCCAAGCCGACTGCGGGTGAGCCACTTTGTATTTACTTGTCTTCAACCGAGCGAGCAATCGGCTCGGCATTAGTGAGGGCGAGCGGAGAAGAGCATGTGTATTTTCTTAGTCATAGTTTAAAAGATGCTGAATCTCGCTACACTGGGCTCGAGAAGCTGGCTTTCGCTCTGGTCCTCGCCGCTCGGCGCCTTCGTCCATACTTCCTGGCGCATACCATCATTGTCAAAACCAATAGCCCGCTCGGGCGTGTATTACTGAATCCAGAAGCGTCCGGGCGGCTCATCAAATGGACGACAGAGTTAAGTGAATTTGACGTCCAATACCAGCCCCGCTCGGCAATCAAAGTGCAGTCCTTGGCAGATTTTGTGATTGAGGTGCAGAATTCGGAGCCGGAAGCTATGTAGAAAATATTTGTGGACAGATCATCCACTCGGCTCGGAAGAGGGATTGGAATACTATTGCTCTCCCCTCAAGAAGAAAAGATGCACTTATCCGTCCGGCTGGATTATAAAGCTACAAACAATGAAGCAGAGTATGAGGCCCTCATAGCCGGCTTGCAGGCAGCACGGCATGTGGGAGCCGGTCGGGTAACGCTTCATTCGGATTCCCAGTTGGCTGCTCAGCAGTTCTCTGGTACCTTCGAAATCAACAATGCTCGGCTCAAGCTCTACGCTGAAGCCTTTGAGAAGCTTAAAGCCAATTTTAGAGAAGTCATTGTCTAGAAGATACCCAGAGCAGAAAATCAAGCGGCCGATGAGTTAGCCAAACTCGCGAGCTCAATAACACCGATCGCCATTCAGCAGCCAATTGAACAAGTATTGTTGGTGGCGCACGTCGACCGTATGGAAGGCCTTACGTTTCCGAGCGACTGGAGGACACCCATCACGGAGTTTCTGCGCTCGGGCGCCACACCGTCCGATCAGAATGAAGCCCAGCTGCTAAGGAGGAGAGTCGGTCGGTTCACACTCATCGGCGATCAGCTTTACAAGAAGGCTTTCTCACGCCCGCTGTTGAAATGCGTGAGCTCGGAGGACTCAGCTTACATCCTCCAAGAAGTACATCAAGGATCATGCGGAGGACATCCGGGCGGACGATCGCTGGCTAAGAAGATCCTGTTGGCCGGGTACTTCTGGCCAACCTTACAAGCAGACGCCGCTCGGACCGTGTCGACGTGCCTTTCGTGCCAGAAGTACCATAACTTCTACCACCGACCGGTAGAAGAAATGAAGGCCGCTACTGTGTCTTGTCCTTTCGACCAATGGGGAATGGATATTGTGGGTCCGTTTCCTATGGCGACCGGACAACGAAAATTTTTATTGGTGGCGGTTGATTATTTTTCCAAGTGGGTGGAGGCCGAGCCGCTAGCCAGGATCACCGAGCAGATGGTCAAGAAATTTATTTGGCAAAACATCATCTGTCGGTTCGGCATCCCTCGCCGACTTGTTTCCGACAACGGACGGCAGTTCACCGAAAAATTGCTCGAAGATTGGTGCCAAAGCTACGGCATCGAGCAACACTTCACGTCCGTAGCATACCCCCAAAGCAATGGTTAAGCTGAAGTAGCTAATCGGGAAATTCTTGGTATTCTACGTGCTCGGCTCGACCATTTGGGAGGAAGTTGGGTGGATGAAGTGTCGGGCGTCTTATGGGCCATCCGAACGGCTCCAAAGGAAGGGACGGGCGTCACGCCTTTCCACTTGGTGTATGGCGGCGAAGCGGTCATTCCTGTTGAAGTCGGCTTCCAGTCCGTCCGGATCCAGAGCTATGATGATAGCAACGCCAAACGGAGGAACATGGAGTTGGATTTGGTCGACGAGGAACGAGCCTAGGCGTCCGTTCGGCTGATGGCGTACCGGCAGCGGATGAAGCAAAACTACAACTGCCGCATAATCCCTAGATCGTTCCAGGTCGGCGACCTTGTCTGGAAGAAAGTCAAGCTGGTCGGCGACGTCGGCAAGCTGGAAGCTCCCTAGGTGGGCCCCTTCAAGGTTATCGAAAAGCTCCGCTCGGGCGCTTACTATTTGGAGGATGAAGAAGGACGGCAGCTGGATCGGCCATGGAGCGCGAATCATCTCCAACCTTATCGAGCTGGATGAGAGGTGCACCGATGCAACTCATTTTTGTGTATATGCTAGTCGCCTATGTCCTTGTAATGCAGCAAGCAAAAATGATTCCAAGGATGGCTAGTGTGTTCGCCGAGCGGCTGTGTTAAAGATTAGCCTTTAAGGCCGTCGAGCTCCGACGTTAAATATCGAGAGACGAGTCGGCGTCTATAAACATCCGAGCGGAAGACCGTCGAGCTCCGACGTTAAATATCGAGAGAGGAGCCGGCGTCTATAAACGTCCGAGCGGAAGACCATCGAGCTCCGACGTTAAATATCGAGAGACGACCCGGCGTCTATAAACGTCCGAGCGGAAGACTGTCGAGCTCCGACTTTAAATATCGAGAGACGAGTCGGCGTCTATAAACCCTCCGAGTGGAAGACCGTCGAGCTCCGACGTTAAATATCGAGAGACGAGCCGGCGTCTATAAACGTCCGAGCGGAAGACCGTCGAGCTCCGACGTTAAATATCAAGAGACGAGCCGGCGTCTATAAACGTCCGAGCGGAAGACCGTCGAGCTCCGACGTTAAGTATCGAGAGACGAGCCAGCGTCTATAAACGTCCGAGCGGAAGACCGTTGAGCTCCGACGTTAAATATCGAGAGACGAGCCGGCGTCTATAAACGTCCGAGCGGAAGACCATCGAGCTCCGACGTTAAATATCGAGAGACGAGCCGGCGTCTATAAACCCTCCGAGCTGATAGCCATCCACGTGATACATTCCGGTGGTAAGAGCCGACCGACAACAGAGCCTGTTCTTTAAGGCCAGCATACGGCCGAGCGGCTCGCTTAGCAAAAATATGGGGAAAATTCCTTTGAGGTAAGGTGCAAAGCAAAAGATAGTTAATAAGAATTAAAGAGGTGAGCACGTGAACGAATGACGTTCGCTCGCCGAGCGGCTATGCAGTCGCATGGCGAAAGACGTTTTTCGAAGACAATCGGCTTGAGCTCATGTTAGAGTATGGAGCCGAGCGGAGGAGTTTTAAAGAACACTTTAAACATGACGAAAGAAAAATTTCTTGCCAAAAAAAAAGTTGCAAGAATAGAAAGATGATCTATTTACGCCAAACGCTGGGCAAACAAAAGAAGTTACAGCAAAAATAAGTTGTGCCGAACAGCAAGAGTACAAAAACATAAACACTCACGCGTCAAAATCAAAAAGAGCATCAGGAATGGCGCCCATCACGATAGCCAGATCCTCTGGGGGGATGGTCAGCTCGGCGGGAAGGTGGCCTTTAGCCTTCAAGTAATCCACCGCCGCATTGATCGCCTCTTCGAAAGTGAGGGAAATCTTGTCGGTGAATTTCTCTCCGAAATCATCCGAGCGGACAAATGCCTTCCTCACTTCGTCAGAGCGGACCGACTCCCCATCCTGATAACCTTGGAGCACGGCTCGGGAAGCATCGTTGGCGGCATGGAGATCCTTCAAGTCTCCTTCAAATTTGAGCAGATCGGACGAGCGGCCCTCCTTCTCGGTGGCCAGGAGGACATCCAGCTCCTTGACGCGTTGCTCTAACCCTCTGATCGCCACCTTCATTAGGTCCATGTCATCGATGGCCTTGCGCTTCCGAGTGGTCGCCGTCTTGATCTCTGTATCCCGTTGTTTGACCACAGCTTCAAGCCGAGTGACCTCGCTCGCCAGATCGGAAGCTCATTTCCGTTCGGCTTCCAAAAGCTTTTTGCTTTTCTCCAAAGCAGCCGTGGATTGCCCTTGGTTTGCCTCCGAAAGTTTGAGTTTTTTCATTTCTTCCTCCAGCTCAGCCAGTCGATTGATGACTGCGATCTGCTCTACCCAACTCTGCGAATAAAGGCAGTTAAGTTAAAAGCTAAAATAAAATATATCAGTCAAGCAGAAAGGCATACCCCGGTCGCCTGCTGCAGGTTACTATCCCCTAGCTGACTAGGGGACATAAGCGCGACGCGTACGCGCGCGTCCTCCCAAACTTTGGCGAGCGGACCGGTGAGGGTGATCTGCTGTTCGGGAACGATGGCTGATCGGCGGCTAGTAAGTATTCCTCCGAGGGAAATCTGAGGACAGTTTTAATCACCCTCGGGCCGCTCGAGTCATCTTGAGACGCAGCAGCATGGCAGAGGACTCGCCGATCGGGACCGGACGGTCGCCCAGTCGTCTAAGATGACGTAGAGTCTGAGAGGTGGAAGGTTGCGCCTCAGTGATGGTCAGTGGCAAGTCAAGCTGAGTCGGAGTGTGCTCCGAGGAGACCGCCTCAAAAACCACATGAGCATCATCGCTCCGCTCGGAAAGCTGCTCTCCTGGTGGAGGTTGTTGAGCGGCTTGCTCTAGCCGACGGCGTTTACGAGTCACCAAAGGTGCCTCGTCAGCCGATCGGCCCTCCTCCTCGGCCTGGGCAGATGTTGTGATATTGACCGCAGCCTCGTCAGTGGAGACGCGGGCGGCCGAAGCCTCGGGAGCAACTTGAGTTCCCTCGCTCCCTTTAGTTGTATGGCCGGTCAGGACCAGCCCCCGTTCGGCCGCTTCCTTGTCCTTCACCGCCTCAATATGGGCGGCTTTCAGCTTGAGCTTTTCGGTTGCCTTAGCACGCCACATAACTTCAGCTGCAGAAACAAAGAATAAATCAGTTAGAACAAAAGAAAAAGGGGAGATAAGAATCGCTTACTCATGCTACAAGGCAGATCGGCTTGGATGGGAGACAAGCCGAATATATACATTACTCCAGGAAGGAGCAACTTATCGATATCGTAACGTTGGCCGACCAGCTGGTTGGCCGCATGAAGATACGCCGGATGGCTCTTGAATTTGCCAAGACCCGGTTGATTCGGCACCGCCGTCTGCCACTTCGTTCGGAAGGCCGGCCGTTCGGGGAGACACATAAAAAAGAAATGCTCCTTCCAATGCTTATTGGAGCTCGGCATGTTGGTAAATAGGACAAAACCCGACCTAGATTGAAATATGAAGGTCCCCCACTCGGATTGTTTTGGGTAGAAGAAATAGTGGAAGATTTTGGGGTCCAAGGAGATATCATTCAACTTGAAAAGGACTATCACCCCGCTCAGCAACCTAATCGAGTTCGGGACTAATTGGCCGAGCGGGAGGCGAAAGTGGTTGCATATTTTGATGATGAACGGATGTGGAAGAAAGCGCAGCCCGACCAAAAATTGATCACGGAAGAAGCAAATGGTGTCGGGCGGCGGGTCATTAGGCCGATCGGAAGGACTAGCCACAACTATTTCATGGTCAGCCGGAACTTCATACGTTCGAATGAGACGCAGTGCGTCTTCTTCATCGAATCAGCTCTCCATAGTCGTATACCAGAGACTAGGAGCGCCGACTGTAGGCATAGAAGTACTCGCCATGGTCGAAACAGAAGAGATATTGACAGAAAAACTAGAAGAAAATGCCGACAGAATGAAAAAGAAAGCAATACAGGAGGAGGGGAGTTGAAAAGGAAGGCTTACGGGTACGAGAAAGATCGAGGAAAGGAAGAAGATGGCGAGCGCACCAAACAGGCAGGGAATAAGGATCGCCGGAGAAGAAAAAGAGCAGAGGGGCGCTGGAGGAGGATGAAGCAACAATGCGGCGAAAAAGGAGTCGTGGGCTTTATATCGCCGCTCGAGAGTAGCCTCCACCGTCCGATCCAGGTCGTGAAGAACGAGGCCATCATCCAGCCGTTTATTTCAAACGGCGGCCGTCCCATCAGAAGTGACGCCACCACCATACACTGACAAAAACATGATCGCCACGTGTCAGCAGAATATAGGTCGCATTTAATGATCGCCCCTTACCGTGCGCAGCACACGTGATGGGCAGTAGAGGAGAGGATGGGGCATGGATTCCAAGGGAATACAAAGCATGGGCAAAGTACCGCCGAACGGATGAGCATCCCTAAGCCTGGCCGAGCGGATTAATGTATCGGTCGTTACTCTGTTAGATCGGCAGTCTAGTTAGTCGGACTTCGCCTCCTTTGACTAGACTTGAGGGGAAGGCAAGTGGTCCGGCGGTTAGAACACGGGACCCCATAGCGAGGGGTCAACGCCACGTGGAATTCAAAAGGCCAGGTGGTCCATCGGCGAAGGGTGAGCCGACCGGACTCATGAGAGAAGGGCAGACCGACCGGCCAACCGGAGAAGGATGAGTCACCGGCCGACCGATGAACATCCGGTAATAAAAAGACACCCTTACAGGGATCGGGGTTCCGACGCTCGATTGAACAGTAACGAAGGGCCGAGCGGACGTCATGATCGTCCAAAGGCAATGTAACATACTGCTAGTAGTCCCTACATAACATCTTACCGAAGATCTCCCCAGCATGCCGATGGAGAGAGAAGGTCGGACGTGAAGTAAGTGCCGTCCGGCCAGGCGTAAGAAGAATGCCAGCCGGACGGACGCCCCGTCCAGTCGGCCGGACGGACACCCCGGCCTGTGGTCGGTAGCGGAGGACCAGAACATCTTATGACAGCTGTCAAGTCCTATGGCTAGGCCATACTCCAAGTCTGACAACGAGGTGTTCTGTTGTCCCATCGAAGACGTACTTGGACTGTAGCAGTATGGCGTCAGGTAAGCTTTCTGACAGACACATACCGAGGTATGGGCTGCGGACGCGTATGCACCTCGGTGGACGTGCAGGAGCTCTTTCACCGCTCTATATAAAGAGCCTTATACTTCGCAGGAGGTACGCGTTGGATACCTTTGGGGCCACTTTTTCATTACTTGCTTGCCTGACTTGAGCGTCGGAGGGTCACCGCCGGGAACCCCTTCCCGGCCCGACTTCTGTGCAGGCTCGCCGGAGGTTCATGCAACCAGTCGAAGATCCACGTCAGCAGCTGGGGAGCGCCACGTGCCCACGTCCGTTGATTCAGCATTCGGACAGGATCATACATTAATGCTTGATTTTTTTTAAAAAAAATTAGCTTATATTTTTAAAAGTATTTTCGAGTTTTTAGAGTTGGATACTTTTATTTTATGTTGTATTATTTTTTTAAAAAAAATTATTGAATGCACCCCTCTTGATTGAAAATCCTGACTACTCCACTAACCATAGCAAGTGTCACAGGCTGGACTTGGATTATACTAGAAAAATTCTCATCTAGTGTCTGGATGGAACACGGTCATGGCAAGCACCACCGACTGGTCGTGTTCTTTGATAGAAGATGGAACATGGCCATCACAGGTGCCATAGTGTCGTATTCCTTGCTGGAATATCTGGTTGATGTTCTGATGTCTTTCTGTCTCTAGGGATGATGATACACGGTTGTGGCAAACCGTGTTTCATGTTGTAATATGCGCTCCTTAGCTTTTCGTCTCCAAATGTGGTCCAATGCCAAGATCTTCATGTCCTATCAATAAAACACACAAAGAACAGTCATCTAAACTAAAATGATGAAAAAAATGCAAAAGCTAAAGGTTTATGTAAAATATTCTCATGTAATGCAATAAATGTATGCTAAATGATATTGAAAATATGCATGATTCATACATATCAACCTTCTTGGATTTCCACTACATAGTTTCCAACTAGGTCTTCTATTATGTAGTTCCTTACTAGTGTTATATCTAAGAGATGTCTTAAGGCAATCACCTTATGGCATGTACTATTTATTTGATAAATAATGATTCACTATTTGAGTGCACATTCAATGTATTTGATTAGATCTTAAACTCACTTACTGAATGTATATAATATGATTTATAGCACGAGAGAACTTATGATTGGATCACGACTAGTGAGCATCTCTACATGTGAAATTATGAATGTAGTGAAATCTTCCCTAGTCAACGAATTAATGTATTTGAACATTATTGATTCTGTGAGATATTTCTTGGTCTAACGAAGCAGCTATTCCTCACTGGTGGGAGATATTGGGATGTCGAGAGTTAAACGCGGATGCTAGTTATGGTAACTAGTTCATTAGAGTGATCTATCTTGAGACTTTATATGGTTCTCTACATATATAGATATGTCATTGAAGATCTTATTTTAGCTTAAGTTTGAGTTTCTTTTGACTTGAGGTATTCAAGTTATCTTGATTATGAAGACTTATACTTCAACATCTTAAGGAAGCATCTTCTTGGAGGTGTGCCCCTGGAATGTTGGGTATAAGTCAAAGTATCCAAAGGTGTTTGGACAGCATACAAAGGATTCACTGCTTCTTACGAGAAGACGTATATTCTATGATCACTTGTCAGGATTGTTACTCAAAGTCTTTGGCCAAAAGATCACATGTCAAGAGTATTATACATTTGGACATATGTACGAGTAACTTAAAACCGCAGGATGAGAAAGCATTACTTGGGATAGGTGTGACGTAGTCATCTTAGTGGAGACTGATATATAGACCATGTCCTGACAGGTGGGTATAAGATAAGTGAACATAACGATGCACGATTCACTATAGTTGTTGAAAGGTTCAAAAGTGGTTTTGAGATCAATCATTGATTTTTCAGTTAATTATGATCGATACATAATTTAATGGTTAATTTTAGACGGCCAACATAGTTGGAAACCTATTGAGTTACACGCACTATGAATTTATTTGAGAGATTTAAAATGAGCTTGAGAATTAGATTCTCACACCGATTGAGACTAAGTCTAGTTGGACTAGATAAAGGACAAATATGAAAATATATTTGTTAGAATGGAAGCGCAGATGGGCCACATCTTTTGAAGATGGGTTGGACCCACTTTGATTTAATTATAACCAAATTGGTATGTCAAAGACTCTCACCTTGAATTAGCTAAACTAACGAATACTTGGAGAAATATCTTGAATAAAAGGAAAGTGTAGAAACAAAGTAAAGTATGTAAAGATAAAGAGTGAAGAAATCTTGATAAGCGAAATGTTCTAGGGGTTTTGGTTTCAATGTAATGGGACTTAATGCGTTTGGCTTCACCCATTCTCTATCATCAATTCTCATACATGTAGAAAGCCCAACCAATGTACCAATGCTAATCCATGGCCAGGAATCAGACTGTTATCCCTTTTGTCATCCTATGCTCCTAAATATAAATGGTAATTTAAGAAGTCCGGTTAAGAGGAAATCTTGTTATTAAACCCCCCCCCCCCTCGCCGATTATATATTCCTACATCACACAAATCACCTATGAGCACAGGGTTAGAAAAAACCCATTAAGCATTGTTAAAATCTCCCTTGTGGGAGAATTATCTTCTTCATCTATATCTACTCCTAAATGTCCAGTTAAGAGGGAATCCTTGTTACTAGGACCCCCATGTCATACAATCTAGGGATCAATCCATTCTAAGATAACAATCCACACACATCCATCAAATCTAACATGAGAATTCAGCATAAAATCCACACATACACATTAGATCTAACAAGAACAAGAATGAAAACTTAATTTGAGCAGGGCATTGGCATAATCCAAGAGTTTTACATCAAATTCATATTACACATACTCCCTAATCCCTAGAACATGAAATCTACTCCATAACAAGAAGGAAATTGAATCCGAAGACAAAGAAAATAAGCCTTAACATTCAAATCAAAAAAAGAAGAGAAGAAGAGACTTAGCTAATGCTGATGAATGATCTTCAGAATAATCCTTGCCAATAGAGGGATTAGGAGCTAGATTCCAGCCTTGGATCGTCGATTCAGAACCTCTGAGACATCAGATCTGAGCTTTGGATCGTCTTCCCCAAGAGGGGGAAACGTTTTTCTTAAAATGGGGGAGAATCCCCCATTTATAGGCTCGTATGACCCCTGCCACGGGCCGTACCACGACCATGCCTCTTGGACACGGCTAGAGCTTGTTGGACGATGGAAGTTGATGCATGACCATGTGGAATTCACACGGCCCCGGTGAAGTTGGTTTCTAAAATCAAGACATGGCCATGCCAATTGGCATGACCATAATCAAATTGAGCTCTGTTTCCCCCACATGGCCATGTGAATCCACACGGCCCGAGTGGGGTTGGCTACTGGATGTCCTACACGGTCATGCCTGGGGGCACGACCAGGTTCATGTTGCTCTCAGGTGAAGTGATGTGCGTAGATTATATACACTTTTATGCATATTTTGACGCACATCTACTTGTATTTCATGAGTATAATCTATGTTTATTACACCCTATTTCTTCATAATATCATATTTCTACTCCTTTTATTTGGAGATATACTCTTTGCTTATTTTTGATTGACAGGATGCAATTTGAAGTAAAAACGATGCTTAAATGAAGTCTAGAGCCTCCAAAGTGTCTGGGCTGTGTGGAACTCAAACGACCATGTGAAAATCAAGTTTTTCTCATGTTTTAGTCATGTGAAATCCACATGGCCGTGTGGATGTCGTGAGGAGGTCATGTGGAGGCCGTGTGGAATCCACACGGGTCGTGTGGAATTTTCTACACTGTAGACTAAAAGTAAATTAGCCATACCTTTTTGCTTAGTTGGAGTTATGTGTTGTTCTTTATATCAAATTGTAGATAACTTCAAGATCTATAACTTTACTAAAGATATTAATCATAGAAAATCATATCTTGATGGCCTAAAAGGTGTTTTCATGAGACATAGCTATGCAGGGCCATGTAAGGGTCAAGCCATGGCTGTGTTGAATCCACATGGTTGTGTATGGATCATGCAAGGGTCAAGACATGGTCGTGTGGAATCCACATGGCTGTGTCACATTTCTAGAGAAGGAGCCAACCTTAGCCGTGTGGATTCACACGGCCGTGTCACGACCCAAGAAAGGGTGTGCCTAGCCCTATTTAAGGTGGGGGGTTGCTCTTTTTTTTTTCATCATCTTTGGCTTGGGGTTCATCCCCATTTCTTAGAGAAGGGAGAACCCTTGGGGGAATCCTAGAAGCTTCATCTTTGCTGATCTGTCCACCTCGAGAGCAAGTGAACACCTTCGAGGACGCCACGCTTCAAGGATAACCATTCTCTTATCTCTATCTTTATGTATTGAGTTGTAGTTTACTTTACTTATCATCTTTGGTTGTAAATTATACTATAATAGAGTAGATCTCTAGATCTAGGATGTAAGAAGTAGCTATGATGCGATTGTGGATATATAAACTATGTATTTGGATATTTTCCTATTCTATTAAGTGTTTATGCCATGTTTTATGTGTGTTGTGCCTTGTATGTATTTGACGAAATATGTGTGAGGTCAATTCATATATGTAGAGTTTTGATCACCATGTAGAGAAAGAGCCTTGGATTGTAAGACCATGGGATTATGTGACAGAAGGTATCCCTTACTTTCTTCGGCGTTTCCTTGAAACGGGGATCGATTCTTACTAGGGAGATTAATTAGAGTTTAAAGGGTTTTCCCAAATTAATGTTAGGAAGTGTTTTGCGTAATCTAGGAATGTATGACCGGGGGGCCTTGTGACAGAGGGCAAGCCTTTAACTGGACTTTCTAGGTTATCTCTTCTATTTAATTGCACTAATCTACTATTAGGAAGTAAGGTGGCGTTTGGTTTAAGGATTTAGGAATGAGGTAATGGATTCATTTTCAAACCTTGTGTTTGGTTGATTGGAATGGAATAAAGATTTTAGAATGAAACCCAAAAATTTGGATATTGATGAAACTCACCTCTTCCCTTGGATTTTGATAGGAATGGGAATAAAAATTAAGTTTTGAACAAAAATACCCTTAATATATTTGTTTAATTTTTCTTTCATTTCACTTTCTCTCTCCTTATTCTTTCTCATCATACTTTCTCTCTTCTCATTCTCTCATCATACTTTCTTTCTCATCATACTTTCTTTCTCAACATACTCTCTCTCTCCTCATTCTCTCTCATCACACATTCTCTACCAATTTCTCCATGTATTCTCTCCCATCATACACTCTATCCTCATTTTCTCTCTCTTTATTCTCTTCTATCACACTTTCTCTCTCATTACACATTCTCTCCTCATTTTTTTCATCACACTTTCTCTCTCATAATACTTTCTCTCTCCTCAACTCTCCTACCATACTCTCTCCTCGTTTTCTCTAATCACAGTTTTCCTCTCTTCATTTTTCCATCACACTTTCTCTCTTAGTATATTTTCTCTCTCATCATACTTTCTCTCTCCTCAATCTCTCCTCATTTTCTCTCATCAAACTTTCCCTTTCTTCATTTTTTTCCATCACACTTTCTCTCTCAACATACTTTCTTTTTCATCATATTTTTTTCTCTCCTCAATCTCTCATATCACGCTCTCTCTCCTCATTTTCTTTCACCATACTTTCCCTCTCTTTATTTTCCCCATCACACTTTCTCTCTCATCATATTTTTCTTTCACATTCAACTTTCTCTCACATCTAATGTTTTCTCTTATTTTTCTCTAAGGGTAAAAAAGAAAATTTAGGTTCATTTCCATTGAAAATATTCAATTAACTAAATATTATTTTAAGAATGATACCCAAGCTCATATCCATTCTCATTCCATAATACTATGATATCCATTCCCATTTCGATTCCTAGGAGTGAATCAAACGCCACCTATATCGGTTAACTCTAGGATTATATGACTAAGGGATCCTAGTGAGAGGAGTATCCTGTTAACGGACTTTCTAGAGTTACTTCTTTACTTAATGGCGGTAGAGCTTGGGTAGACTCTTTGGTGCAATCTATGTGGGGTTGTGCTAGAATTTAGTTAGAATTCTTACACAAGTGTAAGCATGGTTAGATAGATAAACAATGTAACGCCCGCCCTTCCAGGGACACTCTGACTGCCCTTAGAGGGATGGGGTTACTTACATTCACCTAACATACTAATGCATATGAACTCATGGCAGCGGAAGACATGCTTAAAAATTTTTATCATATGCATTTGATTGTCTTAAACATGGCATGTGAATCATAACTTATTAACATTTTACTATATCATAATTATTCTAACATGAGCAAGATCTCATAAGAGCATAACATACTGGCTCAAACTATCATGATAAGCATAGGGTCCAAACTTAGTTCACATGCACATTTTAACCAAATATAAATCTAAACTTTATTTTATCTATCCACCATGCCACTTCCACACACATTATCATTGCCCTTCCTGCTGCTCCCCTTAATTCATCCATTCCTTGCCTTTATCTACAGTACAAGGAACATAAAACTATAAGCCCAAAGGCTTAATGAGCTCCTTTCCTACTCATAAAACATAAAGCACATAACACAACATAGTATGTGAAATAAAACATATCATAACATAGTATGGAGAATCATAACATAGAACATATAAGAAACATAACATATCATAACATGGCATGAGGGAACATAATGTAAATATATCATCTCGTATAAGGAGCATAACATAGCATAGCATGGCATGTGACTGCATATCATGAACATATCATATCATGTAAGCACATATCATGAAACATATCATATTATGTAAGCATGTATCATAACTCATACCTGTTCATAATCGGGCATAAACAATAATTCATAAAATATGCGCATATAGATGCAATATGTATATATATATATATATATATATATATATATATATATATTTTAAAACATGTATCATGGAATGCACATATGCATCATGTCTCTCTCTCTCTCTCTCTTTTTTTTTAAAACATATCATATACATACTTGAACATAATATCATCATGAGGGCCCGGCTTATACCACATACATACATAAATGCGCGCAATCCCTAGGACAGGGTAGCTAGCCCCGAACGTACTAGGGATCTAGGTCCGTTCATAGTCTGTCGACCTAGGGGCGTACTAAGGAGTCCATCCCTTTTTACGAGGCCCGTTTCATAGACCATCGACCTCGGGGCGCTTATGGAGCCCACCCTTGGTACAAGCCATATAAAATAAAATATCATGTCATACATATCATGTCATCAAGCATATCATAGCTTATCATACATGTCATAATTTCTTGTCATATCATGAAGAGAGCTCTTGATCCCATCTTAAGGGAAGGATCTCTTTGTCATACCATGAAGAGTGCTCTTGATCCCAACTTAAAGGAAGCAACTCTTAGGCTTTTCTTCTTACATAAGCCTTTCATACATATATCATGAAACATAACATGTTCAAATCATAACATAAAACATAACATGTGATCTTCATAACATCGAGCATGTCATATCATATCATGAAGCATGGCATATCATATCATGAGCATAGCATATCATATCATGAGCATATCATATCATGAGCATATCATATCATGAGCATAGCATAACATATCATGGAACATAGCTTATCTCATAACATAAGGCATAACATATTATATAATGAACATAGTATATCATATCATGAGCATAGCATATCATATCATGAGCATAGCATATCATATCATGGAACATAGCTTATCTCATAACATAAGGCATAACGTATCATATCATGAACATAGTATATCATATCATGAGCATAGCATATCATATCATGAGCATAGCATATCATATCATGGAACATAGCTTATCTCATAACATAAGGCATAACATATCACATCATGAAGCATGGAACTTAATCTAATCACATATCAAAGACCATACATCATGAGAAAACATAAGCATGCTTGGTTAGATTCACTCTAGACCCATTTATCCACCTTGGCTGAAACCTAACTAATTGGAATTCCCATTTTTTTCCCACTATAAGAAGCATGAAACTAAAGCCACCTATAGATAAATAACCATATATAATAAATGGGCATAAACAAGCATGATTAGTTTGCAAGACATGGCTCTAAGTCTCTACACTTGCTTGGCCGAACCCTAAGGTGAAGTTCTAAGTTTCATTTGTGTAACATGTAGCATGGAAACTTATCTAACAATATACCAAAGATCATATATCATGTAGAAACATAACTAAGCATGATTAGGTTTCAAAACTTTACCGTAGGTTTGGCATTCCCTCTAGGCCGAAACCTACACTTAGGGTTTTTAAGTTTTTCTAATGCCACATGTAACATAATGACTTAACCTATCTTCATACAAGATATCATACCTCATGAGTAAGCATAAATAAACATAATTAGATTTCAAAACTCTCCTCTAAGCTTTGCATTTCACTTTCGCCGAACCCTATAAATGGGGTTTTAAATTTTTCTAATGCAATATGTAACATAATGACTTAACCTCACCATATACAAGATATCATACCTCATGAACAAGCATAAATAAGCATGATTGGGTTTCAAATTTTGACCCTAAGCTTGGTATCATGTCTTGGCCGAAACTTTACACTAGGGTTTCCATCATTTTTGTTACCACATGAATCATAACAATATAAGCTATCAACATATAAAAATTCATATATCATGAAGGAGCATAAACAACATATTTCCTTTTCAAAATTTTTTTGCTCTAACTCTTATAACCCATCTGTTGGGTTTTTCGGGCCGTGAAAACTGCTTTTTCGCGTCGCGGAAACCCCGAATCACCCTAGCCATTGGATCTGTGCGAAAAATTTCAAAAACATACGAGTACGAGTTACAAAACTTCTAGATCTACAATAGATCTACAAAGGAAAAACCATTTATACCTTCGATGCGTGCCCTTTTCGTAATCCTACAAGTCCAAGGTACGTTGGATCTCGAAGTTGTCAACGTAGACAACTCTCTAGTGATATCCACACGAACAAGGTATTTTCTCTAACACACAAGGATGGAGAAGAGAGTACCCCAAGTGTGCTAGCACTTTCTAGGGCTCTCGGATAGGATTTGGAAGAGAGAAAGTGAAAAGGAATCTTATACACTCACTAGTAGTATCCTCCTTTGTGACCTTCACTTTCTCTATTCTCTTGGAACACAACTCACATATCTTCACCCTCCATGAAACCCCACGGCAACAATAGTAAGGAGGAGGAAGAAGCTAAGGAAGAAGATGAAGCATTAACACACATCAATTGCCACAAAAGAAAAACTCCTTTTGCATTAGTGTGGTCGGCCACACCATTGTAACCTCCCCATTTAATGTGGCTGGCCACATTAAATGGAATGGGAGGTGTAACCTCCATGAGGTGGCACACCTCATGAGGTGGAGATGATGTGGCTTCCATGTAGGATGAGTCATCCTCCATGAAGTGGCAATACATCAAGTCAAACTTGATGTTTCAACTTCCCATTTGGTCAAGTCAAAATTGACCAATTTTTCTTCCTTGTTGAGTTGAATCCAACCTTTGACTCAAGTCAATTTCAATCTAATGAATCTCAATTCATTAATATAAATTGACTCAATGAATCAAATTTAAATTAAACTCATTCAACAATTGAATCTAATTGAGTCTAACTCAATAAGTCTAATTTAAATCAATCTGAATCCAATTGGTTCATCATATGAACCTAATCTCCATCCACTTGTTCTTTGTGTGTGACCCAATAGGTTCTTGTAACGTTGGCAATGTTTCTAAACTCCTTTAGAAACATAAGCAATGAGCGGCATCTAGCAATACATCATTGCTACCCAAGTTACAAGAAATGTTGAGACCCAACATCACCTTGTGACTACTAATTGTGACTCCTCACAATATATGACAAGTGTCCTTCTATCCTAGACATCTAGATTGATCAATGTGAGGCATGGACCGTGTCATCCTCTGACCAATCTAAATCTTGAACTCCAAGTAGACTCACTAAATCAAATGAGCTCAATATCCTATATTGACTCATTTGGACATGGCCATGCACTTCGTGGTCTCACTCTATCAAGAATACCGATGTCTCTCCCGTCATATAGGAGAGATAGATCCCATCTACATCACTCACATCCCTCCGCATAAATTGTTACATACCCAGTAATCGCCTTTATAGTCCACCCAGTTACGGGTGACGTTTGACGAAACTAAAGTACATAACTCCTTATGTAGGGAACTATGGTGACTTCAGGTCTAAGGACTAGTAGTCATACTAATAGCCACATGAGAAAGTATATGACACTCATATAACGACCCATGATACTTTCTCATCGTGGGTCATTCAGTATGCATTCTCTAATGCATACCCATGTGTCAACTTGATATCTCTATATCCATGACTTGTGAGATCAAGTCATCGAGTTGATCTACATGCTAGTCTTATTGCATTAACATTGTCCTTGAATGTTAATACTCGACTATGAATGATTTAGAGTAGTGTTCCCTATATCATCTCACTATCGATTCAACCAATCGATTGATATAGGTAAGAACCTTCTACTCTAGGACGTTATTATACTTAGTTTATTTGGCACCAATACAAGTAAGTATAATAACCAAAAACCAAATTCCTTTATTTATATAAAATATGATACAACAAGTCCAAAATACAATCATCAAATGATTGGCTCTAGGGCTCTAGCTAACAATCTCCCACTAGCACTAGTGCCAATCAGTGTAGGCTCTAAGCCCAAATGACCTAGTGTGACCATCATGCTTCCTCTGTGCCAAAGCCTTGGTCAAGGGATCTGCGATGTTAGCCTCTGTAGGTACTCTGCAAATCTTCACATCTCCTCTCTCGATGATCTCTCGAATGAGATGGAAGCGCCGTAGTATGTGTTTGGTCCGCTGGTGTGAGCGAGGTTCCTTCGCCTGTGCTATAGCTCCATTATTGTCACAATAGAGCTTAATGGGGTCAGCAATGCTAGGAACCACCCCAAGTTCAGTGATGAACTTGCGGATCCAAACTGCCTCCTTTGCTGCCTCTGATGCAGCAATGTACTCGGCTTCTGTTGTAGAATCATCTACTGTTTCCTGCTTCGAACTCTTCCAGTTGACAGCACCACCATTAATGCAAAATACGAACCCCGACTGCGATCTATAGTCACCCTAGTCGGTCTGGAAGCTAGCATCACTGTAACCCTTTACAGCTAGCTCATCACTGCCTCCATATATCAAGAAATATTCTTTAGTCCTCCTCAAGTACTTAAGAATATTCTTGACCGTTATCCAGTGACTTTCACCTGGATCTGACTGGTATCTGCTCGTCATGCTCAAAGCATACGAGACATCAGGTCGAGTACATAGCATGACGTACATGATCGATCCTATGGCTGAAGCATAAGGGATCTGATCCATGCGGTCTCTCTCCTCTCTAGAAGAGGGACCTTGAGTCTTCGAAAGACTCACGCCATGTGACATCGGCAGAAATCCATTCTTGGAGTTCTGCATGGCAAACCGAAGGAGTACCTTGTCAATGTATGTATTCTGACTTAGGCCAAGCAATCTCTTAGATCTATCTCTATAGATCTGTATCCCTAGAATACGGGATGCCTCACCTAAGTCCTTCATTGAGAAGCAACTCCCTAGCCAGGTCTTGACAGACTGAAGCATAGAGATGTCCTTCTCAATGAGTAGTATGTCATCCACATACAATATAAGGAAGACAACTATATCCCCTACAACCTTCTTGTAGACACAAGGCTCATCTTCATTCTTGATAAAACCAAACTGTTTGATTGCATCATCGAATCGAAAATTCCAGCTCCGAGAAGCTTGCTTTAGTCCATAAATGGACCTATGCAGCTTGCATACTCTACTAGTATGCTGTGGATCTACAAAATCCTCAGGTTGTGTCATGTACACATCCTCAAGCAGGTTTCCATTCAGAAACACGGTTTTGACATCCATCTGCCATATCTCATAGTCATGGTAGGCTGCAATCGCAAGCATGATCCGAATAGACTGAAACATCACTACTGGAGAAAAGGTCTCATCATAGTCAATACCATGAATCTGCTTGAAACCTTTAGCTACCAAGCGACCCTTATAAATAAGTCCATCCATGTCTGTCTTTCTCTTAAAGACCCACTTGCACCCTATGGGTTTTACCCCTTCAGGTGGATCAACCAAAGTCCAAACTTGGTTGGTGTACATGGATTCCATCTCGAATCTCATGGCCTCTATCCATTTCTCGGAATCTGGTCTCATCACAGCTTCCTGATAGGTGGTAGGCTCATCCTCTATGAGCACAACGACATCATGGTCAGACAAGAGAAATGAGTATCTCTCAGGCTGACGACGTACCCTATCAGACCTGCGAAGAGGAATGCCTACTTGAACTGTTTGTTGTTCCTCAACTCCTTGTGGAACATCATCCACAACACTTTGTGGTTCCAGTTCAATTTCCATCGAGGCATCAGTGCTATTGTTCGCATCTTGAACTTTTTCAAGATCGAACGCGCTCCCACTAGTCTTTCTAGAAACAAAGTCCCTTTCTAGAAAGACCCCAGTTTTTGCCACAATTACCTTGTGCTGACTGGGAATGTAGAAGTAATAACCCTTAGTTTCCTTGGGATATCCAATAAAATAGCACTTGTCGGATTTGGGTCCTAACTTGTCTGAGACTTGACGTCGAACGTAAGCCTCACAACCCCAAATCCTCATGAAAGACACCTGGGCATCTCTCCCAGTCCATATCCTATATGGTGTCCTAATCACGGCCTTGGATGGAACTCGGTTGAGTATAAAAGCTGCCGTGTCTAGAGCATAGCCCCAAAGGTATGTCGGAAGATCATTGTGACTCATCATAGATCGTACCATATCTAATAAGGTACGATTCCTCCTTTCGGACACACCATTCCACTGTGGTGTTCTAGGAGGAGTGAGTTGGGATAGAATCCCACACTCTGCTAGGTAGTCACGAAACTCATGGCTAAGGTATTCTCCACCTCAATCTGATCGAAGTATCTTAATACTCTTGCCAAGTTGTTTCTGTACTTCATTCTTGAATTCTTTGAACTTTTCAAAGGACTCTGACTTATGTGTCATCAAGTACACATAACCATATCTACTGAAGTCATCAGTAAATGTGATAAAGTACCTATAACCGCCTCTAGCAGCGACATTGAAAGGGCCACATACATCACTATGTATCAGTCCTAACAAATCAGTCGCTCTCTCGCTGTGCCCACTAAAGGGAGTCTTGGTCATCTTGCCTCGTAGGAATGACTCGCATACCTCATATGATTCAAAATCAAATGAGTCCAGCATACCATCCTTATGGAGCTGGGATAAGCGCTTGTTATTTATATGACCTAAGCGACAGTGCCAGAGGTAGGTTTGGTTCAGGTCATTTGACTTGAACCTCTTAGTATTTATGTTATAGATAGGGCTCTCAAGATCTAGAATATAGAGTCCGTTTATCATAGGTGCACTACAATAGAACATATCGTTTAAATAGACGGAACAACATTTGTTCTTTATTATAAACGAAAATCCTTTCTTGTCCAAACAAGAAACTGAAATTATGTTCTTAGTCAAGGCAGGCACATAACAACAATCATCTAATTCTAGTACAAGCCCAGAGGGAAGAGATAGATGGTAAGTTCCTACAGCAATAGCAGCAACCCGTGCTCCATTGCCTACTCGTAGGTCTATCTCACCCTTCGTCAATGCCCTGCTATTTCTCAGCGCTTGTACATTAGTACAAATGTGCGAAGCACATTCGGTATCTAATAGCCACGATGAAGAAATAGAGAGGTTGACTTCTATAACATGTATACCTGAAGTAGAAATCTTATTTCTCTTCTTCTTAAGATCTTCCAGGTATTCTTTGGAGTTCCTCTTCCATTGCCTTGCTTGTCCTTGATATAGGTGACAAAGATATTCAACTATATCGTAAGCGCTCATCAACTCATGTTGCTTCTGAAGCTCTGAGTTCATGGTTGCGAGCATAAGACAGGACACATCTAATGCATCATCTTGATGCTTCTTGTAAGCATCTCGGTCTGCTCGCGTGGCAGTGGCAGGAGGAGCCTCTGGATTGGGCTGCTCCAGAACGTACAGTTTACGTTCCTGAGTGAGAACTATTCTCAGATTCCTGTACCAGTCTAGGAAATTTGCACCGTTGAGCTTGTCCTTCTTAAGGACAGAATGCAGAGAGAAGATGTTCGTGTTTGACGTCATGGCAATTCTACAATAGAAATAAATGCAGAAATAAGTATCATATTCTTAATCATTTAATTAGGCCTTTAACTAAATGATGCTCCCACTGAATTCTATAATTCACGTGGGACAAGATCCACATCATACTAACCCTTGAGTTAGCATTGGCTAATACGCCCAAGACTTAGTATGATTGGTAGGTAACGATTACCAATTACATCTCTATGCAACTCTTGTTTATAGGATGAAATCCGCATTTATATTAAAACTCGAGTTAGCTTTGGCTAATACGCCCGAGAATTAATATAAACGTGATTTTGTCCTACCTTTCCAACCATTGGAAGAATGCCTATAGTTGTACTCGATCCAACCGAGTAAACTAGGAATACTCAATCTAATTGAGTTTGTACTCGCCCATGCGTTGATAGGCGGGACCAAGATTGTCCCTCCGTACCCTACCAAGATAGTATGTGTTGCTCTGCTTTGGCAGATTCAACAACATCATGCAATTAAGGTAGTGGTAGGTATCACGGCATGGTAGGCATTTTGAGTTGTCGTGATTTAGATCTAATCTAAATGATGTTGTATCATATACACGAAATAGATCTAATCTAATCGATAGAGTGCATCTTGTACACGATGTAGATCTAATCTAATCGTAAGGGTGCATCTTGTGCACGATTTAGATCTAATCTTAATCGCTAGGCACTAATTAATTACTTAATTAAACATGCATCATATACACAAGTAATTAACTAAGTTTTGTGATTAGTCATGTCCCTACTATGATCTTCTCAAGCCAATGAGAAGACCGGATGGTCAACCTAAGGTCAACTTCTCAAGCGCCTTCCTTTTGACCACCTTGTGTTGCTCGCGCCATCCTCGTAACTCCGTCTCGAGTGGACCTTCCACAGCTCCAATTTTTGTACATTACAATTTTGAAACTCGAGTTACATTCGAGTCTAAATCTAATTTACAACCAGAATAAAAGAAAGGCACGACGCGCAGGTCGCGAAAAATAAAATAAAAATAAAATACAAGCACACACATCACATAACGGTACGCATGCCGTATTATGAATTACAACACAATTGTCCAATCGAAATGGGTCTTTGGGCCATGACTATCACAAAATTAATATATAATTCAAAATTATATATTTCTGTAATTTTTCTATAATTTTTCATAATTTTATAGATTTTATGAGTAAATTTTTCCCGGCGGTCCCGATTAGCGATTTCGGGCGCAATTGACTAAAATTAGGTAACTGACCTGTGACGACTGTAGAAGCACTTGCCACATCCTCCTTGGTAAGAGAAAAGATCCTGGCGTTCGTCGCTACTGGCGGAGCTTCCAGTCTCCCTTGGCTTATCTGCGGGCCTTCTATCGCAGCTTGTATCTGGTGTAGCTGTGGGGGAACACTTCTGTTTTGGACATGCTGTGGAGGGGGTGTCTGAATTTGAGTAGGATAGTTCCGAGCCATATGCCCTTCCATTCCACAGTTGTAGCATCTATTTGTGCCTATATGGCATATTCCCGGGTGCTTCTTCCCGCAGGTGGTACACTGAGGAAACATGAGTTGCTTGCTTGCTGGTCCACCCTTGGAGTCAGTCCCTTGTTTCCGCTTGCCACTGTGATTTCCTTTCCAGTTGGTTCGGGTATTCTGAGATTTCTATCCTCCCGGCTGAGTTTGATTCTTGCCCTCATTCATCGCCTTTTGATAGTGTTCCGTGATCAGAGCACTGCTGATTTATTCTTCGGCGGTCTGCGGTCTGCGGTCTATTAACTCCGCCGGCCACATTCAGAGCTATCTCAGGTTTGAGCATTTTCAGCATGAGTCTGACCCTCTCTCTTTCAGTGCTAACCAATTCTAGACATAAGCGCGCCAAACGGTTGAATTTCTTGACAGCTTCATTAACTGACAGATCGCCTTGTCGGAACACGGTGAACTCGTCATAATGCCTGTTTGTCACCCTCATATGGAAGAATTCCTCGAAAAATTCCGTCTCAAAGTCTGCCCATCTCATCTGATTTATCTGTCGTTTTGCTTTGACTCGGTCCCACCATATTCTGACATCGCCCGTGAGGCAGAATGATACGCATTTGACTTTCTCGTGCTCAGGCCAATCCAGTAACTCCACTATGCTCTCTACAGTCTTGAGCCAGGCCTGTGCGTCCCATGGTTCACAGTTACAGGAGAAAGCTTCCGGCTTCAGTCTTTGCCACTGAATCAGATATGCCTCCTGACGAACCACTGGAGCTGGGCCTACCGGTGGTGCAGGTGGTACTGGTACATCTGTAGGTATTACTGGTACTACGTTCTGGTCTCCTAGCGGGGTAGCAGGATTCCCCTGTTGATTCAGCAGAGCAGTGATCATCTGCTGCTGTTCCGTAACCTGACGCTGGGGCTCGGTAACTACATGCATCAAATCAGGTGGAGGTGTTGTCTCATCTGCTCTGGTATTACGTCTTCTAGCCATCCTTATCTTCATTAATGACAATCGAGCTAGCGTAAGTTATTATCATTTCTAACCAGACTAATGAAAGGTTATCATCATTTTTAACTATTTGTAAGGTTGTTATGTTATCATCCCTAACCTACCATCATGCAACCTAAACTAAAACTGTGACTTAAAGTAAGCATGCATACTACTAAAGCAAAATAAAATAAAAAAAATAAACTAATCATAAGCATCATAAAAAGAAATATACTAAGCATAGAAATTATTATTTGGAGCGGCAGGATGTAGGCTTGATGTGTGTGTAGTGGAAGGTAAACTTGGCTCGGATACCAACCTGTAACGCCCGGCCTTCCAAGGACACTCTGACTGCCCTTAGAGGGACGGGGTTACTTACATTCACCTAACATACTAATGCATATGAACTCATGGCAACGGAAGACATGCTTAAAAATTTTTATCATATGCATTTGATTGTCTTAAACATGGCATGTGAATCATAACTTATTAACATTTTACTATATCATAATTATTCTAACATGAGCAAGATCTTATAAGAGCATAACATACTGGCTCAAACTATCATCATAAGCATAGGGTTCAAACTTAGTTCACATGCACATTTTAACCAAATATAAATCTAAACTTAATTTGATCTATCCACCATGCCACTTCCACACACATCATCATTGCACTTCCTGCTGCTCCCCTTAATTCATCCATTCCTTGCCTTTTTCTGCAGTATAAGGAACATAAAACTATAAGCCCAAAGGCTTAATGAGCTCCTTTCCTACTCATAAAACATAAAGCACATAACACAACATAGTATGTGAAATAAAGCATATCATAACATAGCATGGAGAATCATAACATAGAACATATAAGAAACATAACATATCATAACATGGCATGAGGGAACATAATGTAAACATATCATCTCGTATAAGGAGCATAACATAGCATAGCATGGCATGTGAGTGGATATCATGAACATATCATATCATGTAAGCACATATCATGAAACATATCATATTATGTAAGCATGTATCATAACTCATACCTGTTCATAATCGGGTATAAACAATAATTCATAAAATATGCGCATGTAGATGCAAGATGTATATATATATATATTTTTAAAACATGTATCATGGAATGCACATATGCATCATGTCTCTCTCTCTCTTTTTTTTTTTAAAAAACATATCATATACATACTTGAACAAAATATCATCATGAGGGCCCGGCTTGTACCACATACATACATAAATGCGCGCAATCCCTAGGACAGGGTAGCTAGCCCCGAACCTACTAGGGATCTAGGTCCGTTCATAGTCCGTCGACCTAGGGGCGTACTAAGGAGCCCATCCCTTTTTACGAGGCCCGTTTCATAGACCATCGACCTCGGGGCGCTTATGGAGCCCACCCTTGGTACAAACCATATAAAATAAAATATCATGTCATACATATCATGTCATCATGCATATCATAGCTTATCATACATGTCATAATTTCTTGTCATATCATGAAGAGAGCTCTTGATCCCATCTTAGGGGAAGCATCTCTTTGTCATACCATGAAGAGTGCTCTTGATCCCAACTTAAGGGAAGCAACTCTTAGGCTTTTCTTCTTACATAAGCCTTTCATACATATATCATGAAACATAACATGTTCATATCATAACATAAAACATAACATGTGATCTTCATAACATCAAGCATGGCATATCATATCATGAAGCATGGCATATCATATCATGAGCATAGCATATCATATCATGAGCATAGCATAACATATCATGGAACATAGCTTATCTCATAACATAAGGCATAACATATTATATCATGAACATAGTATATCATATCATGAGCATAGCATATCATATCATGGAACATAGCTTATCTCATAACATAAGGCATAACGTATCATATCATGAACATAGTATATCATATCATGAGCATAGCATATCATATCATGAGCATAGCATATCATATCATGGAACATAGCTTATCTCATAACATAAGGTATAACATATCACATCATGAAGCATGGAACTTAAACTAATCACATATCAAAGACGATACATCATGAGAAAACATAAGCATGCTTGGTTAGATTCACTCTAGACCCATTTATCCACCTTGGCCGAAACCTTACTAATTGGATTTCCCATTTTTTTCCACTATAAGAAGCATGAAACTAAAGCCACCTATAGATAAATAACCATATATCATAAATGGGCATAAACAAGCATGATTAGTTTGCAAGACATGGCTCTAAGTCTCTACACTTGCTTGGCCGAACCCTAAGGTGAAGTTCTAAGTTTCATTTGTGTAACATGTAGCATGGAAACTTTTCTAACAATATACCAAAAATCATATATCATGTAGAAACATAACTAAGCATGATTAGGTTTCAAAACTTTACCCTAGGTTTGGCATTCCCTCTTGGCCGAAACCTACACTTAGGGTTTTAAAGTTTTTCTAATGCCACATGTAACATAATGACTTAACCTATCTTCATACAAGATATCATACCTCATGAGTAAACATAAATAAACATAATTAGATTTCAAAACTCTCCTCTAAGCTTTGCATTTCACTTTGGTCGAACCCTATAAATGGGGTTTTAAATTTTTCTAATGCAATATGTAACATAATGACCTAACCTCACCATATACAAGATATCATACCTCATGAACAAGCATAAATAAGCATGATTGAGTGTCAAATTTTGACCCTAAGCTTGGTATCATGTCTTGGCAGAAACTTTACACTAGGGTTTCCATCATTTTTGTTACCACATGAAGCATAACAATCTAAGCTATCAACATATAAAAATTCATATATCATGAAGGAGCATAAACAACATATTTCCTTTTCAAAAGTTTTTTGCTCTAACTCTTATAACCCATCTTGGCCAGAACTTTACATTAGGGTCTTCCTCATTTTTTTTTTGTTACCACATGAAGCATAAAAACCTAAGCTATCAACATATAAAAAAATTTCATATATCATGAAGGAGCATAAACAACATATTTCCTTTTCAAAATTTTTTTGCTCTAACTCGTATAACCCATCTTGGCCGAAACTTTACATTAGGGTTTTCCTCATTTATTTTGTTGCCACATGAAGCATAACAATCTAAGCTATCAACATATAAAAATTCATATATCATGAAGGAGCATAAACAATTATATTTTCTTTTCAAAATCATGCCCTAAACCCTATGATTCATCTTGGCCGAAACATTAGGTTAGGGTTTCTAATTCTTTTAATAACATATAAGGTCTTAAAACTTAAACTAACAACACATGAAAGATCCTACATCATATAAGAGCATGGGCAAGCATGATACCAAAAGAAACTTTGCTCTAGATCTTCCCTTTTGTCTTGGCCGAAACTTCAAGATGAAGTAATTATATATATTTTTTTTCTACAACATAAAACATAACTTGTAAACTTGTAAATCCTAAGTGACCACAAATCTATCTTGTCCAAAACTTTCAAGGAAATTCATAAGATTTCAAAAGCGTTTTCATACATCGATAACTACTTGTACTGCAGTGAGGGGATACTCACATCCTCGCTTGATTTTCTTAGGGAAGAGACCTTGCTTGTGGAGCCTTCCTAGAGAGGAGCCTTCCTTTGCTTGGGTTTCGGCAAGGAGGTGGGGAAGGGCTTGGTCACGGTGGAGAGAAGGAGGGAGGAGGAAGAGAAAAATGAACTCTCTTCTTTAATTTCTCCTTTTATTCTACATGAGATGTAACACCCCTAGAAAGCCTAGATAAAGTAAGGGCAATGAGAGTACGAATGTAATGAAAAGAATGTGTAGATAGTCTACGTTGAATGTTACGATGGGAAGGATTTAGATGATTAAAACTTTATGAAAGAAAATAAAGTTGAGAATATAAATCATCGATGCATGATTTATAATGTATGGAATTAATGTAGACAAAAGGAAGAAATATGAGATAATATATACATGTATGAAATATTTATGCATAATGCATAATATGGTAATATATGAATTATTATGTACAAAAGAAAATAAAATGTTAGAAGAGAAATAGGATTTAACCTTGGACCTCTTGTAAGGAACATGTATAGGATACCAAAGGGGATAGGAGAATTATTGATAAGGAGAGAGAGGACTAAGTAGTTAAGAATAAGAAAGGATTCTTTTTACTAAAAAGGAAAAGGGAGTAAAAAGAAGTAAAAATATACATAACCAAGTTTTGATCCTTGGTTCTCTTGTGGATACATGCATGTGTTAACCAAGTGGGATAGGAGAGGATATTGTAAGAGGAGAGATAGGAATTTTAATTAAAGGAAAGAAAAGAGAGAAATTAAGGGAGAACTCAAGAAGCATCTTCTCTAGAATATTCTTAACATTAAGAAGAGAAGTAAATAAGGAGGATGAATCAAGACAAGTTTCCTCCCCTCATTTTAGTATAAATAGGCATGGAGGGGTGACTTCAACTTCATCCTCACTCACTTTCCTCCTCTCCTCCCTTGGGTGCCGAAAACCCTCTCCCTTCCTCCTTTCTTCTTCTTGTTGCCGAGCAACACAAGAGGAAGAAACCTCTTCTTCCTCCTCACTCCCTCCCTCTTTTCTTTCTTGTTGTTGCCGAGCAACACAAGAGGAAGAGGTCTCTTCTCCCTCCTCCTCTCCACCAAAAGACCTAGCCACTCTTCTCCTCCATTGGTGCCGAGCAAGCAAGCAAGGAAGAAAGGTCCCCAAGCAAGTTCTCAAATCTAGGAAACTTAAGCGAAGAAGGTAAGCTTCCCCTCACCTGTGGTACAAGGCTTTTTATATATTTTTCAGATTTTATGAGGATTTTAAAACCTAGAAACAAGTTTGAAAAAATTCGGTTAAGAAGAGCTTTCGAAATCTAGTGAGGTTTAACTAAGTCTACACTACATGATAGATTTTCTATGCCATAGAAAAGGGATCTTCTTCATGTTTTTACACCTATATGATGCTTGATCAAAGGAGTACTTAACCCTAGAATTTCGGCCAAAAATATTTTTAAGAGGCTAGGGAAATTATTGTTTTACCCAACTAGTACGAGGTTCTCCCTATGAAATGTTAAGGATCATGTATTTGTTTTCTTGTTTAGAAGATAATTGAAAATAAAAGAAAAAAAAAGGGAAAGGAACCTAGGAAGTGTTATACATAATGAGAAAGAATGAAATTTATGCTATGTATATGCCATGATATGTGATAGCATAGGAAATGCTATACATAATGAGAAAAGAATGAAATTTATGTTATGTATATGTCATGATATGTGATAGCATAGGAAATGCTATACATAATGAGAAAAGAATGAAATTTATGTTATGTATATGCCATGATATGTGTTAGCATAGGAAATGCTATACATAATGAGAAAAGAATGAAATTTATGTTATGTAAATGCCATGATATGTGATAGCATAGGAAATGTTATACATAATGGAAAGAAATGAAAAATGAAATGCATGAAAGATTGTTAGGGATATGATATGATAGTTATGCATGATAAATTATTTTTGTATGGTTTGTACCAAGGGTGGGCTCCGTAAACGCCCCGGGGTCGATGGAGTAAGACTCGGGCCTCGTCAGTAATGGGCCTCTGAATGCCCTAGGTCGATGGAGTAAGACTCGGGCCTAGTATGTATGCATGATAGGGTTCAATACTTGCTACCTTGGACCTACCTATGAAGCGCGCGTATTATGTATGTGGTACAAACCGGGATCCCCTTAATGATGATATTAATTTCAAGTACTTATTAGTATAAGTTTTCAAATTCATGATGCATTGCCTACATATGTACTTGAATTATCTGATGATTAGATATAATGTCACGTGATAATATGATATGAATATGATACCCTTGTATGTTGTATGCTTATGATATTACGCATGATATTGATATACGATGATTTTCGATTTCAGTGAGTAGGAAAGGAACTTACTGAGCCAGGAGTGCTCATAGCTTACTTTCCTTGTACCGCAGATATGGGGGACGGATATTCGGAACAACGGAGCAGCAGGAGGAGCAGATAGTGATGTGTGTGGTGGTGGCTCGGCAAGAACGCTTCGGACAAATTAATATTTTTAGTTATATGATCAATATATGCACATTCGAACTAATCAGAATATGTGATATTATGCTTAATAAATTAAATTCTTTAAAGTTTTTATTCTTCCGCTGTTATAGTAAAACATGTACGTAAGTAGTATAAGAACGTAGCGCCGCCTTTGGTTGGGTAAGAAGGGTGGGGCGTTTACAGGCGGTATCAGAGCCAGGTTTTGCCAGCTCACTACACACATATCAAGCTCCTTCCTGTCGTTCCAAGTAAGTACAGTTGCTTAATTTATTTATATGCAAAAATTATTATGATACTCTAGGATACATGAATAATAGCCTAGGAAGGATACCTTAAGTTATACCCTAGAGAAGGGTGCATGATGACAAGTATGTGTTAAAAATAGTATGATACTCTAGGATGCATGAATGGTAGCCTAGGAAGGATACCTTAAGTTATACCCTAGAGAATGGTGCATGATGATAAGTAGGTGATATTCTAGGATGCATGAATGGTAGCCTAGATACAAGAACCTTAGGCTATAACATAAGAGGAATAATGAATCTTTAAAATCTTGTAGAAATGGACTATATCCCGTTCGAATATGATCCCGAGGATGTAGAATATTTTGGCAAATACCTCGAGTTTGCGGATGAACCCGATAGGCTGGAAGCTCCACCAGTATCTAAGGAATCAAAGCAGAAATTGTTATTCTAAGTTCGGGGACGAACTTTCAATAAGTAGGGGAGTTTGTAACACCCCTAGAAAGCCTAGATAAAGTAAGGGCAATTAGAGTACGAATGTAATGAAAAGAATGTGTAGATAGTCTACGTTGAATGTTACGATGGGAAGGATTTAGATGATTAAAACTTTATGAAAGAAAATAAAGTTGAGAATATAAATCATCTATGCATGATTTATAATGTATGGAATTAATGTAGACAAAAGGAAGAAATATGAGATAATATATACATGTATGAAATATTTATGCATAATGCATAATATGGTAATATATGAATTATTATGTACAAAAGAAAATAAAATGTTAGAAGAGAAATAGGATTTAACCTTGGACCTCTTGTAAGGAACATGTATAGGATACCAAAGGGGATAGGAGAATTATTGATAAGGAGAGAGAGGACTAAGTAGTTAAGAATAAGAAAGGATTCTTTTTACTAAAAAGGAAAAGGGAGTAAAAAGAAGTAAAAATATACATAACCAAGTTTTGATCCTTGGTTCTCTTGTGGATACATGCATGTGTTAACCAAGTGGGATAGGAGAGGATATTGTAAGAGGAGAGATAGGAATTTTAATTAAAGGAAAGAAAAGAGAGAAATTAAGGGAGAACTCAAGAAGCATCTTCTCTAGAATATTCTTAACATTAAGAAGAGAAGTAAATAAGGAGGATGAATCAAGACAAGTTTCCTCCCCTCATTTTAGTATAAATAGGCATGGAGGGGTGACTTCAACTTCATCCTCACTCACTTTCCTCCTCTCCTCCCTTGGGTGCCGAAAACCCTCTCCCTTCCTCCTTTCTTCTTCTTGTTGCCGAGCAACACAAGAGGAAGAAACCTCTTCTTCCTCCTCACTCCCTCCCTCTTTTCTTTCTTGTTGTTGCCGAGCAACACAAGAGGAAGAGGTCTCTTCTCCCTCCTCCTCTCCACCAAAAGACCTAGCCACTCTTCTCCTCCATTGGTGCCGAGCAAGCAAGCAAGGAAGAAAGGTCCCCAAGCAAGTTCTCAAATCTAGGAAACTTAAGCGAAGAAGGTAAGCTTCCCCTCACCTGTGGTACAAGGCTTTTTATATATTTTTCAGATTTTATGAGGATTTTAAAACCTAGAAACAAGTTTGAAAAAATTCGGTTAAGAAGAGCTTTCGAAGTCTAGTGAGGTTTAACTAAGTCTACACTACATGATAGATTTTCTATGCCATAGAAAAGGGATCTTCTTCATGTTTTTACACCTATATGATGCTTGATCAAAGGAGTACTTAACCCTAGAATTTCGGCCAAAAATATTTTTAAGAGGCTAGGGAAATTATTGTTTTACCCAACTAGTATGAGGTTCTCCCTATGAAATGTTAAGGATCATGTATTTGTTTTCTTGTTTAGAAGATAATTGAAAATAAAAGAAAAAAAAAAGGGAAAGGAACCTAGGAAGTGTTATACATAATGAGAAAGAATGAAATTTATGCTATGTATATGCCATGATATGTGATAGCATAGGAAATGCTATACATAATGAGAAAAGAATGAAATTTATGTTATGTATATGTCATGATATGTGATAGCATAGGAAATGCTATACATAATGAGAAAAGAATAAAATTTATGTTATGTATATGCCATGATATGTGTTAGCATAGGAAATGCTATACATAATGAGAAAATAATGAAATTTATGTTATGTAAATGCCATGATATGTGATAGCATAGGAAATGCTATACATAATGGAAAGAAATGAAAAATGAAATGCATGAAAGATTGTTAGGGATATAATATGATAGTTATGCATGATAAATTATTTTTGTATGGTTTGTACCAAGGGTGGGCTCCGTAAACGCCCCGGGGTCGATGGAGTAAGACTCGGGCTCGTCAGTAATGGGCCTCTGAATGCCCTAGGTCGATGGAGTAAGACTCGGGCCTAGTATGTATGCATGATAGGGTTCAAGACTTGCTACCTTGGACCTACCTATGAAGCGCGCGTATTATGTATGTGGTACAAACCGGGATCCCCTTAATGATGATATTAATTTCAAGTACTTATTAGTATAAGTTTTCAAATTCATGATGCATTGCCTACATATGTACTTGAATTATCTGATGATTAGATATAATGTCACGTGATAATATGATATGAATATGATACCCTTGTATGTTGTATGCTTATGATATTACGCATGATATTGATATACGATGATTTTCGGTTTCAGTGAGTAGGAAAGGAACTTACTGAGCCAGGAGTGCTCATAGCTTACTTTCCTTGTACCGCAGATATGGGGGACGGATATTCGGAACAACGGAGCAGCAGGAGGAGCAGATAGTGATGTGTGTGGTGGTGGCTCGGCAAGAACGCTTCGGACAAATTAATATTTTTAGTTATATGATCAATATATGCACATTCGAACTAATCAGAATATGTGATATTATGCTTAATAAATTAAATTCTTTAAAGTTTTTATTCTTCCGCTGTTATAGTAAAACATGTACGTAAGTAGTATAAGAACGTAGCGCCGCCTTTGGTTGGGTAAGAAGGGTGGGTCGTTACATGAGAGGAGGAAGGGAAAATACATTTTTCCTTCTCCTTTCTTTTACTCATTCTAAATGAAGAGAAGAAGCAAGGCTCATCTTTTCATTTGAGAGGAAGAAGGCAACTCCAACTTCTCCTTCTAAATGAAAGAAACTCTTTTCTTACTCTTAACTATATTGTCACTTCTCTTTCTAACAATATCTTCTCTTGGTCTATTGGTTAACACATACATGTATCTAGTAAGAGATCCAAGGTTCAAACTTTGGTCATCTCTTTTTGGTTCTATTATTTTTATTATTTTTGAAATTTTACATATAAGGCCTATTTTTATTCATGATACAATATCTAAAATCTTGCTTAGTACCCTATGGGTGTTACAAACAATGTGTTAGTTAGAGCCCTAGAGCCAATCATATGATGATTATTGTATGGACTCATTGTAACATACTCCTATATATATAAAGACTTTTGTTTTGGTTATTATACTTACTTGTATTGGTGCCAAATAACTAAGTATAATAGCGTCCTTGAGTAGAAGGTTGTTACCTATATCAATCGATTGGTTGAATCGATAGTGAGATGATATAGGGAATACTACTCTTAATCATTCCTAGTCAAGTATTAACATTCAGGGACAATGTTAATGCGATGAGACTAGCATGTAGGTCAACTCGATGATTTGATCTCACAAGTCATGGATATAGAGATATCAAGTTGACACATGGGTATGCATTGGAGAATGTATACTAAATGACCCGCCATGAGAAAGTATCATGGATCGTTATATGAGTGACATATACTTTCTCATGTGGCTATTAGTATGACTACTAGTCCTTGGACCTGAAGTCACCATGGTTCCCTACATAAGGAGTTGCATACTTTGGCTTCGTCAAACGTCACCCGTAACTGGGTGGACTATAAAGGCGATTACTGGGTATGTAACAAATTATGCGGAGATATGTGAGTGATGTAGATGGGATCTATCCCTTCTATATGATGGAAGTGACATCATTATTCTTGATAGAGTGAGACCACTAAGTGCATGACCATGCACAAATGAGTCAATATGAGATATTGAGCTCATTTGATTAGAGTGAGTCTACTTGGAGTTCAAGATTTAGATTGATTAGAGGATGACACGGTCTATGCCTCACATTGATCAATCTAGATGTCAAGGATAGAAGGACATTGTCATATATTGTGAAGAGTCACAATTAATAGTCACAAGGTGAAGTTGGATCTCAACATTCTTGTAACTTGGGTAGTAATAATGTGTTTCTGGATACCACTCATTACTTATACTTCTAAATGAGTTTAGGAGCATTGCCAACGTTACAAGAACCTATAGGGTCATACACAAAGGACAATTAGATGGAAATTCAGTTCATATGATGAACCAAGAGGATTAGTTTCATGTGATGAACCGAATTGGATTAAGAGTAATCCAAATTAGATTAATTGAGTAAGACTTGATTGAGTTAGACTTGAGTTAGACTCAAGTGAGGCTAGACTTGAGTTAGACTCAAGTGAGGCTTAATGATGATATTCATTGAATTTTGAATTCAATGATAAATGGAATTCAATTTGAATTTTAGATTCAAATTTCGAATGAGTTTCAAGATGACCATTTAATGAAGAATGAATATTCATTAAATATTCCTTAAGGCTCTTTAATGAGGCTCATTAATGGTGTTAATGAGCATTAAGTATTTTCATTAGATGAAAATACTTAAGCCATTTTTATAATTATTTTCATAATCGATCATTATTATTCCTCCTTTCTTCTTCTTCTCTCCCTCTCCTCCTCCTTGGTCGAAACCCTCAAAGAGTGCTAGCACACTCTAAGGTTTCCTCTCCACCTAATTGTTCATGTGGATACACATAATGGGGTGTGTCGGGTATTTCGGGCCTCGAAAACCGCTTTTTCGCGTTGCGGAAACCCCGAAACCCCCGCCACCGAATCCGTGCGAAGAATAAAATTTTGAAAAACCTACGAGTACGAGTTTGCAAAATCTAGATCGACATTAGAGTACGAGTTTTACCCTTAATGCACGCCTTTCGCAAATCCCGCTCGTCCAAGGTGCCGGATCTCAAGGTTGTCAAAGTAGACAACCCTTTAGAAGTATCCACACGAACAAATCGATGGAGGGAGAACCTTAGAGTGTGCTAGCACTCCAAGAAGGTTTCGGCAATGGAGAGGAGAGGGAGAGAAGAATTGGAGCAAGGAAGAAGATGATGGAATAATGCCTTGAATGAAAAATGAATTCCATTCATTCACAAAGTGGCCGGCCACACATGTGTAACTCCTTCTCATTTAATGTGGCCAGCCACATTAAATTGAAAGGGAATTTGTAACCTCCATTAGGTGGCACACACATGTGCTAAACATGATGATGTGGCACATCATCATTGGCCACTTAATGCCAACTCACAAGTGAGGTGGCAAATAGTCAAGTCAAACTTGACTCTTTCTCTTCCTCTCAAGTCAAGTCAAACTTGACTTAATCTCTCTCATGGTTGTGTTGGGGTTGCAAGGTTGCAAACATAGTCCCATATTGGAAACAAATGGGAAAGATCATGGGTTTATAAGAGAAAAGATATCTCCATTGGCATGAGGCCTTTTGGGGAGAGCCCAAGAGCAAAGCCATAAGGGTCTAGGCCCAAAGTGGACAATATCATGCTATTGTGGAGATATCTAAATTCTTTTCGATCCTACAATTGGTATCAGAGCTCGGACTGTCAGAAGGTTTAACCGCCGACTGTGCACAAGAGCTATGGTCTGATTGAGCCATATGGGTACAATATTGATCTCGAACAAAGAAAGTGGGGGCTCCTTTGTTCGGATCAAGAGGACCAGACACCAGGCAGGAAGTCCTAGTTGCGACTAGGCAAGGAAGTCCTAGTAGGTCGGGTGGACCGAGGGGCAAGAAGACCTGGTGGGTCGAGGATCGGACGTGGGAAGCCTATGGTCCTTTGTTTGAGGGGGGGGATTGTTGGGGTTGCAAGGTTGCAAACATAGTCCCATATTGGAAACACATGGGAAAAATCATGGGTTTATAAGAGAAAAGATATCTCCATTGGCATGAGGCCTTTTGGGGAGAGCCCAAGAGCAAAGCCATGACGGTCTAGGCCCAAAGTGGAAAATATCATGCTATTGTGGATATATCTAAATTCTTTTCGATCCTACAGCTTGATCTAATCCAACCATTTAATTCAAGCCAATTTAATATAATGAATCTAATTCATTTAATTAAATTGATTCAATGAGTCATAATCTAAATTAGACTCATTGAACACATGAATCAATTTGAGTCCAACTCAATTAGCCCAATTAGGATTTCTCTTAATCCAATTTGATTCATCACATGAATCTAATCCTCTTGGATCATCATATGAACCTAATCTCTATCTAATTGTCCTTAGTGTATGACCCTATAGGTTCTTGTAACGTTGGCAATGCCCCTAAACCCATTTAGGAGCATAAGTAATGAGCGGTATCTAGCAACACATCATTACTACCCAAGTTACAAGAATGTTGAGATCCAACATCACCTTGTGACTACTAATTGTGACTCCTCACAATATATGACAAGTGTCCTTCTATCCTAGACATCTAGATTGATCAATGTGAGGCATAGATCATGTCATCCTCTGACCAATCTAAATCTTGAACTCCAATTAGACTCACTAAATCAAATGAGCTCAATATCTCATACTGACTCATTTGGGCATGGCCATGCACTTCGTGGTCTCACTCTATCAGGAATATCGATGTCTCTCCCGTCATATAGGAGGGATAGATCCAATCTACATCACTCACATCCCTCTGCATAATTCGTTACATACCCAGTAATCGCCTTTATAGTCCACCCAGTTACGGGTGACGTTTGACGAAACCAAAGTACATAACTCCTTATGTAGGGAACCATGGTGACTTTAGGTCCAAGGACTAGTAGTCATACTAATAGCCACATGAGAAAGTATATGACACTCATATAACGATCCATGATACTTTCTCATGGTGGGTCATTCAGTATACATTCTCCAATGCATACCCATATGTCAACTTGATATCTCTATATCCATGACTTGTGAGATCAAGTCATCGAGTTGACCTACATGCTAGTCTTATTGCATTAACATTGTCCTTGAATGTTAATACTCGACTAGCAATGATTAAGAGTAGTGTTCCCTATATCATCTCACTATCGATTCAACCAATCGATTGATATAGGTAAGAACCTTCTACTCAAGGACGCTATTATACTTAGTTTATTTGGCACCAATACAAGTAAGTATAATAACCAAAATAAATGCTTTTATTTATATAAGAATATGAAATTATGGAAATAACATAATTTAGAATTATGTATAATTTTTGTGATAGTCATGGCCCAAATACTCAATAAGATTGGACAAAATGTGTTGTAATTCATAATATGACCTGCGTGCCATTTTGTGTGTTTGTACGTGTTGTATATGATCACGACCTGCGCGTCGTGCCTTCCTTTATTTTATATTCCCATTGTAAATAGTTTAGACTCGAATGTAACTCGATTTTTAAATTTGTAATGTACAAAAATTGAAGCGATGGAAGGTCCACTCGAGGAGGAGTTACGAGGAGGGTGCGAGAAACACTTGGTGGTCAAAGGGAGGAGCTTGGAGAAGCTATTGACCCTAAGTTGACCATCTGATCTTCTCATTGGTTTGAGAAGATCGTAGTAGGTCCATGACTAATCACAATTTAATTAATTGCTTGTGTGTGTGTATGTGATGCATGCTAGAGTAGAGTAATTAATTAGTGCCTTAGCGATTAGATTAGATCTAAATCGCGTATATGATGCACCATGATTAGATTAGATCTAAATCGCGTATAAGATACACATTACCGATTAGATTAGATCTAAATCATGTCAACTCAAAATGCCTACCATGCCGTGATACCCATCACTACCTCGATCACATGTTGTTATTGAATCTGCCAAAGCAGAGCAACACATATTATCTTGGTAGGGTGTGGAGGGACAAACTTGGTCCCGCCTATCAACGCATGGGTGACGACAAACTCAATTAGATTGAGTATAACTAGTTAAATCGGATTTTACTGTAGGCATTATCCAATAGTTGGAAGATAGGACAAAAACACATTTATATTAAATCTTGGGTGATTTAGCCAAAGCTAACTCAAGTTTTAATATACATGCGGATCTTGATCCTATAAACAAGAGTTGCATAGAGATGTAATTGGTAATTAGTTACCTACCAATCATACTAAGTCTTGGGCGATTTAGCCAAAGCTAACTCAAGGCGTAGTATGATGTGGATCTTGTCCCACAAAATTATAGCTAGTTGGTTAGAATCTAGTAAGTGTGGTTTGTCCACATCCCTGACTTGATTCTACAAAAGTTCTATAATTCAGTGGGAGTATCGTTTAATTAAAAGCCTAATTAAATGATAATTGGAATATGATATTTATTTTCTGTATTTTTTTGTTGTAGATTGTCATGTCGTCAAACACGAACTCCTTCTCCTTGCGTTTTATCCTCGATAAGGATAAGCTCAATGGAGCTAACTTCCTGGACTGGTACAGGAATCTGAGAATAGTTCTCACACAGGAACGAAAACTGTACATCCTGGAGCAACCCATTCCTGAGGCACCTCCTGCCACTGCCATGCGAGCTGACCGAGATGCTTACAAGAAGCATCAAGATGACGTATTAGATGTGTCCTGTCTCATGCTCACGACCATGAACTCTGAGCTTCAGAAGCAACACGAGTTGATGGGTGCTTATGATATGGTTGAACATCTTCGTTAACTATATCAAGGACAAGCAAGGCACGAGAGATTCGAGATCTCTAAGGCACTGTTTCAGTGCAAGATGCAAGACGGGACTCCTGTAGGTACATATGTACTCAAGATGATTGGGTACATATAAAACCTACAAAGGTTGGGTTTTCCCCTTGGCCAAGAGCTGGCCACTGACTTGATCTTGCAGTCATTGCCAGAGAGCTACAGTTAATTTGTCATGAATTACAACATGAACGAAATTGACAAGCCACTGCCCGAGCTGCTTAGCATGTTGAGAACTGCTGAGCTCAACCTTAAGAAGGTTAAGCCAAACTCCATTCTGATGGTGCAAAGGCACAAAGGCAAGGGCAAGCCTAAAGGCATGGAAAAGTCCCAAGCCAAGGGCAAAGGCAAGGCATTGAAACCCAAAGGAGGGGTTGCCAAGGATGCTACTTGCTTCCATTGCGGTCAGACCGGGCACTGGAAAAGGAACTGCAAAGTGTACCTGGAAGATCTTAAGAAGAAGAGAAGTGAGACTTCCACTTCAGGTATATATGTTATAGAAGTCAATCTATATATTTCTTCATCATGGGTATTAGATACCGGATGTGCTTCTCACATTTGTACTAATGTGCAGGCGCTGAGAAATAGTAGAGCATTGACGAAGGGCGAGGTGGACCTACGCGTAGGCAATGGAGCAAGGGTTGCTGTTGTTGCTGTAGGGACTTATTCTCTATCTCCGCCCTCTAGGCTTGTATTAGAATTAGATAATTGTTGTTATGTGCCTGCTCTTACTAAGAACATTATATCAGTTTCTTGTTTGGACAAGAAAGGCTTTTCATTTATAATAAAGAACAAATGTTGTTCAGTTTATTTAAATGATATGTTCTATTGTAGTGCACCTCTGATTAACGGACTCTATATTCTAGACTTAGAGAACCCCATCTATAACATAAATATTAAAAGGTTTAAATCAAATGAAATGAACCAAACCTATCTCTGGCACTATCGCTTAGGTCATATAAATGACAAACGCTTATCCCAGCTCCATAAAGATGGTTTGCTGGACTCATTTGATTTTGAATCATATGAGACATGTGAGTCATGCCTACTGGGCAAGATGACCAAGACTCCCTTTAGTGGACACAGCGAGAGAACAACTGACTTGTTAGGACTTATACATAGTGATGTATGTGGCCCTTTCAATGTTGCTGCCAAGGGTGGTTATAGGTACTTCATTATATTTACTGATGACTTCAGTAGATATGACTATGTGTATCTGATGACACAAAAGTCAGAATCCTTTAAAAAGTTCAAAGAATTCAAGAATGAAGTACAAAACCAGCTTGGAAAAAGTATTAAGATACTTCGATCAGATCGAGATGGTGAATACCTTAGCCATGAGTTTCGTGACTATCTAGCTGAGTGTGGGATTCTATCCCAACTCACTCCTCCTGGAACACCACAGTGAAATGGTGTATCCGAAAGAAGGAATCGTACCCTATCAGATATGGTACGGTCTATGATGAGTCATACTGATCTTCCTATCTTACTTTGGGGTTATGCTCTGGAAACAGCATCCTTCATACTCAACCGTGTTCCATCCAAGGCTGTGATAAAGACACCATATAGAATATGGACTGGGAGAGATACCTAGGTGTCTTTTATGAGGATTTGGGGTTGTGAGGCTTATGTTCGACGTCAAGTCTCAGACAAACTGGGAACCAAATCCGATAAGTGCTATTTTATTGGATATCCCAAGGAAACTAAGGTATATTACTTCTACATTCCCAGTCAACACAAAGTAGTTGTGGCTAAGACTGGGGTATTTCTAGAAAGAGATTTTGTTTCTATAAAAACTAGTGGGAGTACATTCTCTTGAAAAAGTTCAAGATATTGACCATAGCATTGAAGCCTCGATGGAAGTTGAACTGGAATCACAAAGTGTTGTGGATGATGTTGTCCCATAAGGAGTTGTGGAACAACAACCAGTTCAAGTAGACCTACCTCTTCACAGGTCTGATAGGGTACGTTGTCAGCCTGAGAATATTCATTTCTCTTGTCTGACCATGATGACATTGTGCTCATTGAGGATGAGCCTACCTCTTATCAGGAAGCTGTGATGAGACCATATTCTGAGTCATGTCTAGAAGCCATGAGATCCAAAATGGAATCCATGTACACCAACCAAGTATGGACTTTGGTTGATCCACCTGAAGGGTTGAAACCCATTGGGTGTAAGTGAGTCTTTAAGAGAAAGACTGACATGGATGGACTTATATATAAGGGTCGTCTGGTAGCTAAAGGTTTCAAGCAAATAATAGCGATGTTTAAGTCCATTCGGATCATGCTTGCTATTGCAGCGTACCACGATTATGAGATCTGGCAGATGGATGTCAAAACCACGTTTCTGAATGGAAACCTGCTCGAGGATGTGTACATGACACAACCTGAGGTTTTTGTAGATCCACAGCATACTGGCAGAGTATGCAAGCTGCATAAGTCCATTTATGGACTAAAGCAAGCTTCTCGGAGATGGAATCTTTGATTCGATGATACAATCAAAAAGTTTGGTTTTATCAAGAATGAAGATGAACCTTGTGTCTACAAGAAAGTTGTAGGGAGCACATTTGTCTTCCTTGTATTGTATGTGGATGACATACTACTCATTGGGAACGACATCCCTTTGCTGCAGTCTGTAAAGACTTGGCTAGGGACTTGTTTCTCAATGAAGGACTTTGGTGAAGCATCCCGCATTCTAGACATAAAGATCTATAGAGATAGATCTAGGAGATTGCTTGTCCTAAATCAGAGTACATATATTGACAAGGTAGTACTACGGTTTGCCATGCAAAACTCCAAGAAGGGATTTCTGTCGATGTCACATGGTGTGAGTCTTTCGAAGACTCAAGGTCCCTCTTCTAGAGAGGAGAGAGACCGCATGGATCAGATCCCTTATGCTTTAGCCATAGGATCTATCATGTACACCATGCTATGTACTCATCTTGATGTCTCGTATGCTTTGAGCATGACGAGCAGATACCAGTCAGATCCAGGTGAAAGTCACTGGATAGCGGTCAAGAATATTATTAAGTACTTGAGAAGGACTAAAGAATATTTCTTGATATATGGAGGCGATGACGAGCTAGCTGTAAAGGGTTACAGTGATGCTAGCTTCCAAACTGACCAAGATGATTATCGATCGCAATCTGGGTTCGTGTTTTGCATAAATGGTGGTGTTGTAAGCTGGAAGAGTTCGAAGCAGGACACAGTCACTGATTCTACAACAGAGGCCGAGTATATTGCTGCATCAGAAGTAGCAAAGGAGGCAGTTTGGATCCGCAAGTTCATTACTGAGCTTGGGGTGGTTCCTAGCATAGCCGATCCGATAGAGCTCTATTGTGACAACAATGGAGCAATTGCATAGGCTAAGGAAACTCGCTCACACCAGCGGACTAAACACATACTACGGCGCTTCCATCTCATTCGAGAGATCATCGATAGAGGAGATGTGAAGAGAGTACTCACAGAGGCTAACATTGTTGATCCCTTGACCAAGGCTTTGGCACAGAGAAAGCATGATGGTCACACTAGGTCATTGGGCCTTAGAGCCTACACTGATTGGCACTAATGCTAGTGGGAGATTGTTAGTTAGAGCCCTAGAGCCAATCATATGATGATTATTGTGTGGACTCATTGTAACATATTCCTATATATATAAAGGCTTTTGTTTTGATTATTATACTTACTTGTATTGGTGCCAAATAACTAAGTATAATAGCGTCCATGAGTAGAAGGTTCTTGCCTATATCAATCGATTGGTTGAATCGATAGTGAGATGATATAGGAAACGCTACTCTTAATTATTCCTAGTCAAGTATTAACATTCAGGGACAATGTTAATGCGATGAGACTAGCATGTAGGTCAACTCGATGACTTGATCTCACAAGTCATGGATATAGAGATATCAAGTTGACACATGGGTATGCATTGGAGAATGTATACTGAATGACCCGCCATGAGAAAGTATCATGGATCGTTATATGAGTGTCATATACTTTCTCATGTGGATATTAGTATGACTACTAGTCCTTGGACCTAAAGTCACTATGGTTCCCTACATAAGAAGTTGCATACTTTGGCTTCGTCAAACGTCACCCATAACTGGGTGGACTATAAAAGTGATTACTGGGTATGTAACAAATTATGCGGAGGGATGTGAGTGATGTAGATGGGATCTATCCCTCCTATATGACGGGAGTGACATCATTATTCTTGATAGAGTGAGACCACTATGTGCATGACCATGCCCAAATAAGTCAATATGAGATATTGAGCTCATTTGATTAGAGTGAGTCTACTTGGAGTTCAAGATTTAGATTGATTAGAGGATGACATGGTCTATGCCTCACAATGATCAATCTAGATGTCAAGGATAGAAGGACATTGTCATATATTGTGAAGAGTCACAATTAGTACTCACAAGGTGATGTTGGATCTCAACATTCTTGTAAGTTGGGTAGTAATGATGTGTTGCAAAATACCACTCATTACTTATGCTTCTAAATGAGTTTAGGAGCATTGCCAATGTTACAAGAACCTATAGGGTCACACACAAAGGACAATTAGATGGAGATTCGGTTCATATGATGAACCAAGAGGATTAGGTTCATGTGATGAATCGAATTGGATTAAGAGTAATCCAAATTAGATTAATTGAGTAAGACTTGATTGAGTTAGACTTGAGTTAGACTCAAGTGAGGCTAGACTTGAGTTAGACTCAAGTGAGGCTTAATGATGATATTCATTGAATTTTGAATTCAATGATAAATGGAATTCAATTTGAATTTTGGATTCAAATTACAAAGGAGTTTCAAAATGACCATTTAATGGAGAATGAATATTCATTAAGGCTCATTAATGAGGTTCATTAATGGTGTTAATGAGCATTAAGTATTTTCATTAGAAGAAAATACTTAAGACATTTTTACTCTTATTTTCATAATCGATCATTATTATTTCTCCTTGTTTCTTCTTCACTCTCTCTCCTCCTCCTTGGCCGAAACCCTCAAAGAGTGCTAGCACACTCTAAGGTTTCCTCTCCACCTAATTGTTCGTGTGGATACACATAGAGGGGTGTTCACTTGACACCCTTGAGATCCTGCATCTTCTTGGACGAGTGGGATAAACGAAGAGCTTCGCATCAAATGTATAAACTTTTAAACATGTAGATCTAAAGTAGATCTTGGATTAGAAAACACGTACATGAAAAAATCTAATATTCACACGGATCCGGTGGCATGGGATTTCGGGGTTTCCACAACGCAAAAAGCGATTTTTGCGGTCCGAAATACCCTACACAATGCATAGGGACATTAACTAGCACCATAACGAAACTGAAATCGTAGCATTTATCATTCACCATCCATCTCCATCTCTACTCTCTTATTCCTTTTCTCTCTTCTTCTCCTTAATCTTTCTCTTACTCTCTTTTCCAACCAAACGTTCAATTGTCTAGATAATTCACTGTGCGAAGTTAACTAGTACTTAATCAATAGTTCCTGTAGGTTCAATATCTTTTATATTACTGACGATGTAACTGTGCACTTGCAGTTCGTAATAAGTTCTTGCCACCGTTGTCGGGGGACTGTTTTGATTGACATTAGTTGATTAATAATGAGTTACTCTAGCCATTTTTCTTTTTTCTTTTACTTTTTTCATTTTCTTTCCTATTTTCATTATGCACTTTCCTTCTTGTTTTTAAATCCTGCATTTATTTTTTTTAAATCAATACAAAAATTGGTTGAGTGCCTTGATTATTTTAGATTTTTTATATCCATATGTATGTGATGATTACTCACCATGTCTTGTGAGTTTATTGCTTTTATTTTAGGTGAGATCAGAAATTTTCTTTAGCTATGGATTGGTATTCTTAGTAACCTAGAGGGCTCAATGTAAGAGATAGTTCAGATGACAAGCAAAATGTGAACAACTGCACAACATGTGGTAAGTCTAACCCACCCGCTTGCCATGTGCCACCTCTTCCAAAATGAAGCTGGCCCTTCCACAAAACCAACTGATGTTATCTGCATGGTTTGTGGCAGTTCATCCCATCTAGTTGCTATATGTCAGTTTTTCCAAAATACTATTACCTCCTCCACGGAACTTCAGAATCTATTCCAACCTGTACATCAAAATATATATGATTCAGTTCCTAGCACTTCTCGTTATGACTGGGGAGATCATCAAACTCATAACTTTTAACCCCAGCATACTTCTGAGGAGGATGAGAAGTTAATTCCATAGCAGCATATCCCTAACTCACCTCAACACTTCAATCATGATGGGATAGATTTTGAGTACAGCAACATTCAAAGTGTTGAGCAGTCTTCTCAAGTAAATCATAGTCCATTAGAATTTTAATATGATTTATTATTAAATAGACTACAACAGTTGTAACATTATGAGTTGACTGACTAGAAGAACTCCCAAGACTCCTAGTCAGATGAAGACCAAAATACAAGAATTAGAGGAGCTCTTGATGCAAGAGGGGATATTGTTTCTTCAATCCCTATAGCAAGGTGATGTGTCAAGTCCAAATTCAGAGCCTCAGTTAAAGGATGATTTGGAGGGGATGGAATGTAAAGCTGAAGGCGACTATGATCATGATTTTGTAGTTCTATAGGACTCCTCTACTGCCTTGCATGGTGATGATATATTTGATGATACTCCAGACACTGATAGGACCATTGATGTATCTTTAACTAGTCTTGCAATTATTCTTGCTGCAACTTTAGATAGTACATGCTTGAGTGATGATGGGATTATAGAGGAAGCAGATGTTAATATTTGTGTGCAGTACTCCGAGTGGGAAATTGTGGGAAGCCAGAGACCCCAAGGCTGGATACTCCCACCTTTGCCTGTACTTCACTTTCATCATAACAAGACCTCAACATTAACTATGATCACCGCACTCTTGGCCTGGGTAATTCAAGTGAACCTTCTTCAACTGTCAAGAAGAATCTTTAAGGAGAGGAAGAAGGAGAGAGCAATTCCTCAAGATGTGATTTCCACGATGAAAGCTCCCTCCGTATTTTGGGCCACTAGCCGAAAAGTCCGGAGGTATCTCACTTCGGCAAGATTATGATTTAAGTAGATCGAATAAGGGGTTGGGCTAATGATCTTAAACAAGGGCTTCTTGGAAGGCAACCCAAGTTCAATCTTATTTCTATTTATGTTTTTAGTTCTTTCTAGCTGTATTTCTTTTTTCATAATAAATCCAAATCTTCTACTTAATTTTTCTTGTATATCTTCTTTTCATTTGGAGCTTATCACTTGGTAACTTCTTTAACTTTAAAGTCTCCTCCATATTTCATATCTAGTTTTCATTGAGTCAATGAAAAATTTAAGTCTAGGGGGATATTTTGGGTTGTAGTTTAGTTTTTGCACATTTCTTTTTACATAATAAAATTTTTGCTAGTTGCATCACTCGTCATGTCATTACTATTTGTTCGTCATAGTAAAATGCTAGCACGTTTTATCTAGATATTTATGTTGTGTGATTTGGTATGCTAATATGTCTATTGATCTATGTTTTCCTATCCATGGTAGCATGAAGTGAGGATTGTTATTACTAAAAGAATTTGAATGTTGACCTAGTTTTAGGATCTCTTTACATTATGCTTGACTTTGATGATAGATATCTGGACTAGTACTCTTACTTTTATGGTGACCTCTCAACTACATTTTGGTTATTGGATAAATTCAGATCATGCAAGGTCTTTTGGAAAAACCAATTCCCCAAAAAAATGAAGGTTTGTTCAAGTTTGATACTTTACAAACATTCAAAGAATGAAAAAAATAACAAGCAATAAAAAAATAGTTATCATGAGTGGAAACTAGTAATTTACCTCTTTGAGCCCAAGTTAGGTTATTGGGAAAATAAATACTAGGACTTTAGGTCAAGGTTCAATTGAACCATTTAGCTAGTTTTGGATTTTGTGTCAATCTTGGGATTGGTGATAGATACATTTTGTAATGTATTTTTCCCAAGTAGACAAGGATACAATAGACCTCTCCACAAAATTTTGGGATTTTTGGAGGTCTAGGGAATTTCTGGTGCATTTCTGAAGTTGGCTTGAAAAGGTTGATTTTTTCAGAAATAAGGTAACAGTCGACTGGTACAGATACCAGTCGACTGGTAACAGTGTTTTTGAGCACAGAATGTCTCTGTAAGCTCATTTTGTCGATACCAGTCGACTGGTACCAACACCAGTCGACTGGTAACAATGTTTTTCGACCACAGAATGGTTCTGTAAGGTTGCGTCGAAGGGGGCAGTCGACTGGTACTTGGGGCAGTCGACTGATATCAGCTTGAAAGTGTTTTTCAGCACTGATCTTGACAATGTCAACTCGTTTAGATGTATGGGATCCATGGGGGATAAATACATGAGTTTAGGGTCAATTTAGATGACAAGTTTTTAACAATTGGGATATTGTTGGAGAACTTTCTGGATGTTAGGCAAAGGGGGAGAAGTAAGATTTAGTTGGGAAAACCTGAAAGTGCCTTTTAGTAGGGGGAGCCTTGGGATAGGTTCTTAAAAAGCCTTGTGATAAAATCCTAACTCAATGGGGAGCTTAGGTGTAGGGGGAGCCTTGTGATAGGTTCCAATGCTTGGTGCATTGTTTCGGCGGTTGCCAAGTGTGTAGCCTTGGCAATGTACGTCCATTCGGCGGTTGCCAAGTGTGTAGCCTTGGCAATGTAAGTCCATTCGGCGGAGTAAGTCCAAGTGTGAAGTCTTGGCATCGTAAGTCCATTGTTTTTAGCATGTTTATTTGCTATATGTTTTCCCTAACTTAAACGTATTGCCAAACACCAAAAAGGGGGAGATTGTTGGAGCAATCTCAATGGTCCGTACGACCATGTGTTTTGGTGTTTGGGCAAAAGGTTTAAGTTAGGTTTATCCTTATTATTTGATATGTATATGTGAGTGTGCAGGTTTGCAGTATACACATATGACTCAGCTTGATGACTTCGAGTCCGATGAAGGATGGAGTATCCGAGGGACCGTGAACAAGGCAGCAAGGACAAGGGCCGAGGGAAGCGACTTCGAGGCATACACGAAGGATGACATTGGGTATGAGCCGCGGATTTGGATGCATCAGAGGGAAGTAGGCTTGAAGGCAAGAGGTCAAGGCTGGAAAGAAGAGTCAAGTGAGTCGTGAGGGTACGAGTGCATGAGAGATTGTACTCGGGGAAAAATCCATGGGGGGCACTGTAGCAGTCAACAGGCACTGTAGCAGTCAACGACACTATAGCAGTTACTGTAACAGTCGACTGGTACATTGTAGTAGTCGACTGGTGCACTATAGGGTTGGCATCAGTCGACTGGTGCAAGGACCAGTCAACTGGTAACGGGCAAATCAGGTTCTGATTTGTTCCAAGCTCTATAAGAAGGAGCTTGGTATGGCCGGCCAAGGTGACGAAATTAGACTTGGTTAAAGCCTAATTAGTAGTCACCAAAGTGCTCAAAGTTCCCTTGTGTCCAAGTGTTGTTGGTGAGTGTTGTGGTGAGGTTTCTCCACCCACAAGGAGGTTGAGCTAGCCGGAGTTTGCCGGGGAGTAATCCACCGACGGATTGAGGGATCGTCCACCTTACGGCCACGCCGTGGAGTAGGAGCAAGTTATCTCTGAACCACGTAAACGAACGTGTTAGCAGTTTGGTTTGCATTTCCTTTCTTTGTCTTGTATTTAGTTTAGCTTGTTTGTTTTTATTTGTATTCCGCTGCGCAAGCTAACAATAGTGTAGGAAGCTAACGATTTGGGGGTGCCGTCTATCCAACCCCCCTTCAAGCCGGCCACCGATCCTCCAACAAGGACTTCTTAAGGCATTCCCCTATTCTGGCTCTTGAGAATACCCACTTAGCTTCTGGCAATAGCATGAATAAGGACAGCGAGAATAAGATAAACCGAGACACATCAATACTACCACGACGAAACTGACTCCCTAGAACTCCTCATCACCAAGTAATATTTCGACCTTACGACTCCTGACTCTCTCCCTTGACCTTTCTTTTCCCTTAGCCTGATCAAGACTGTTGGTAGTCTAGCTAACCATAAGTGAGCGATTGCTAGTGCTTATAGTCAGTCCCTGTGAGATCGATATTTTTATTACTAACAACGAATCCGTGCACTTGCGGATGCGTAACAAGTTTTTGGCGTTGTTGCCCGAGACTGCGTCCGTAACACTAGCTAGGTCATATTGGATTAGACTAGGCTTTATTTTCTTTATTCTCTACATATAAAAAAAATATTTTCACACTTCTTGCTCACTGCATTCATTCTTTTTCATTTCTTGCTGACATATTTTCTATCTTGTCCTCTTTTCTTCTACATGTGTAGAGCTAACCCTTCAAGACAGCTGCTACCATTTGATCCAGAGATTGACAGGACCTTTCTGAGGAGAATGAACTTACAGAAAGCTTTCCAAGTAGCAAAAGAACCCTCAGGAATGGCCGATAAATTGCTGAAAGATTATGCGGCACCATATGCACGAGGGGTCCAATCCAGTATCACTCGACCACCCATCGATGCTGACAACTTTGAGATCAAGCCCGCAGTAATCCACATGGTCCAGCGAAACCAATTCAGAGGGGGACCACACGAAGACCTGAATCATCATCTAGAGCTGTTTTATGAAATTTGTGGTACGATGAAGGTGAATGAGGTTCCTTCAGAATGGGTGAGACTGCTTCTTTTCAGATTCTCTCTGAAAGATAGGGCCAAGCAGTGGCTGAATTCTCTACCAGCAGATAGAATATCGTCTTGGGAGCAATGTGAGCAGAAATTCTTAGACAAGTTCTACGCCCCAAGCAAGACTGCCCACATGAGGAACTTGATTGCCAGTTTCAAGCAGATAGACACAGAATCCCTATTTAAAGACTGGGACCGGTTCAAGAGCATGCAGAGACAGTGGCCCCATCATGGCCTTGAGAAGTGGCTGATCCTACACACCTTCTATAATGGAATCAATTATCACATGAAGGTATCATTGGATTCTACGGTAGGAGGAGCACTGATGAACAAAAGCCTTGATGAAGCTGAAGAGATAATAGAAAATGTGGCACTAAACCACCATCAGTGGGCATCTGAAAGATCTAGCGGTTCTTTCTCAGGAAATCAGATGAAGGCGTCAGGAAAATTCGAGGTGGATGCATTCACACTCATGTCTACGAAGATGGATGCCCTGACTAAGAAATTCGAAGCCATGGGTAGCAACACAGCTAATGCAATAGTCTGTGCTTGCGACATCTACAGAACTGTGGACCACACTCAGGATACTTGCCCCCTTGGGCCAATACAGGCATCGATAAACCAGCTTGAGCAATGCGATGCAATAAAGGGCTACAATCAGAGGCAAAACAATCCGTACTCCAACACATACAACCCTGGATGGAGGAACCACCCTGTAACACCCACTAAGCTTTTAAGAATAAATATGAGAATGATGAATTTGCCTTAGAAAAATAATAAGAAGTGAGTTGAAGTAAAAAGAAATAAAATGAAATAAAAAGAAGTGATGGTCAAGGATTGAACCTTGAACCTCTTATATTATAATTCATAGAATTAATTAGTAGAAACCAATTGGGATAGAGAGAAGATATTGATATCAAAGGAGGAAAACTCATGATAAAGGTGAGAATAAAAGATAGCCAAAAGAAAACAAGAAAATAGCAAGAGAAAGGCAACTTGCCTTCCTCCCTTTCTCTCCCTCTTCCTCTTTGATCTTGCCGAAATTTTTAAAGAGGAGTTAAGGGGATTCATTCCCCCTTATTTTATCATGAATGGTGAGAATAAATGGAAAATAAGATAAATAAAATAAAAATAGAGAAAAAGGCTAAGGGAGAAGGAAAGCAAAAATCAAGTTTGCTACCTCTTCCCCCTTAACATAAAAGGGAGCAAGAAAAGAGAAAATTATTTTTCTCTCATTTTTCTTTCACTCATCCTCTCCCTCACCGAGAACACCACAGTTCCCTCTCCTCCATCTTCGGCCCAAAGCCAAGTTTGTCCCTAAGAAAGCCTAAGATACAAAGAGGACTTAGCAAAGGAATCAAGGGAAAGGAACTAGAAGAAGAGACTATTTCTTCTTCACCATACCTTAGATCCACAAGAGAAAAGGATGTAAGCTTCCCCTCACCTGTGGTACAAGGCATTTTATGTACTTTTTGGATTTTATGAGGATTTTAAAACCTAGAAACAAGTTTGAGAAAATTCGGCCAAGAAGAGCTTTCAAAATCTAATGATGTTTAACTAGTCTTCACTATATGATAGATTTTTCTATGCTATGTAGAGGGGTTCTTCTTCATGCTTTTATACCTATATCATGCTTGATCAGAGGAGTACTGAACCCTAGAATTTCGGCCAAAAATATTCTTAAGAGGCTAGGGAAATTTATTGTTTTACCCAACTAGTACAAGGTTCTCCCTATGAAATATTAAGGATTATGTATTGGTTTTCTTCCTTAGAAGATATTTGAAACTAAAAGAAAACCCACTCATATGTTTCGGCCAAGGAAGGGTTTAGGATTAGGAAGGCCTTTAAATTTAAATAACCATGCTCATGCTATAGAATACAAAGATCTTAAAGGATTTGTATGCTTGAATATTGCTAGAATTTCATGAACTCCTTCTTAGTGTTTTTCGGCCATGATGAGATGGATAGCTTAGAAAGCTTAAACAAAATTTTAAAATGCTCAAGACCTCTGTGCTGTTTAGATATGAAAGTTTTTTAATGCCCTCATGCTTAATTAGGGTGTAGAAAAATTAGTAGCATAACATATATCATGTATGACCACAAGGGGTCCTAGTTTACTCATGAACCAATTTGTATATATGTTTCTTAGTAACTTTTGCCATGAAACTTACTTAGATTTTTCATGCTTTAGGCCACTTAAAAACCTAGCTAAAGAATGGTAGGTTTCGGCCATGGGAAAAAAATAAAAGAAAAAGAGAAAAAGAAACCTAGAAAGCCTAAGACACAATTCATATGTATACTCATTAGGCTTGTCTTTACACATGCTATGAAACTCGTATGACTTCACATGTTTTTTATGTTATTGAAGCAAGTTTAAGCACTGATGAGTTTCAGCCAAGTAGGGTTTAAATGACCTAGAGGCCTTAGAATTTAAACCAAAGGTGTTAAAATGCTTCTTATGAAAATATGATAACCTATTGATTGTGTCACATGCTTGTATAATTTTTCCATGATCTAAAAGGACTATTGTAAGTCTCGGCCATGGAGGGTTAGACACCCTAGGGACCCTAGGACTTAAATTAAATATGCTCATGTCACCCTACATGAAATGTGATAAGTAGAAAGCCAAGGTTCAATTGCTATATGTTGTTTTATGACCTAAAATGATGCTAGGGTATGTTTCGGCCATAACTATTGTATGATGCTTTGTATGAATTTATACATAATGTTAGTCCAAGTTCACATGCTTGTATGCTTGTTTGTAGCCCTAATGAGAACTTGTTAAATTTCGGCCATGACATATGTTAAGGGCTTAAAGAACTTAGGAACTAATTCAAATATGTCAAATGTGTTTACCTTATTTCTTGGTAAAAATGTTATAGATATGATTTCAAGTTGTCTATGTTTTTTATGTCATATGGAACCTTGTTTCATACCTTAAGGTTTCGGCCACATGAAATTAGGGACTTGAAGAACTTAGAAACTAAGTTAATCATGTTTATAATGCTTCCTATGAAAATGTTATGATGATAATTTAGGTACCACATGCTTGGATGTTGTGTTTAGCCTAAATTGAGCTCTAAAGGGTTTTCGGCCACAAGGGTTTAGGAAGCTTAGAACGAAGATAAATATGATACCATGTTTCCTATGATAGGATAATCACAAGATACACCCTTATGCTTAATATGTATGCTTGTGATTTATGACTTATGATATGATATGCATGCTTTTATGATATGATATGCTTTGTGCTTAAAATATGCATGCTTTTATGATAAGCTATGTGGATAAAATATGCATGCTTGATGATATGCTTTATGCTTAAGATATGCATGTTTTTATGATCTATGCCTAAGTGATGCATATTGTTATGACATGATGTATGCCTAAGTGATGCGTACCTTTATGATATGATGTATGCCTAAGTGATGCATACCTTTATGACATGATGTATGCCTAAGTGATGCATACCTTTATGACATGATGTATGCCTAAGTGATGCATACTTTTATGATGTGTGCCTAAGTGATGCATGATTTTATGATACATGATATGTATGACATGTACTTTACTTTATGTGTGAGTGGCTTGTACCAAGGGTGGGCTTCATAAGCACCCCGGGGACTAAGGACCTCGTTAGGGATGGGCTCCTAAGTGCCCCTAGGACTAAGGGCCTAGTATGTTTGCCTCGTAGGGTTCAAGACTTGCTACCTTGGACCTACAAGGTTGCGCGCAATATGTAAGTGGTACATAGCCGGGATCCCCCTTATGTTGAGATTATTTTCAAGTATATATACATATAAAAGAGAATGGTTTTAAAGATCATGAGACATACACATGTTTTTCGGATACATGTTTTCCAAAATCATATTGCATACACCTTTTGATTATGCTATGTTTCATGCTATGCTCTTGATTATGATATGCCATGATAAGGTATGTTTATGTTATGTTCATGCTATACCTTATAGACATGTTTCGGCCATGGATATGTTGATGCTTGATATATATAGATTTCGGCCATGGATTTGATGATACCTTGATGTACATATTCGGCCATAGTTATGATGCTTTGATATACATGTTTCGGCCATGCTTTGATATACCATGATACTTGTTTGTTATGCTATGTCTAGCTATGTTTTATGCAATGCACTATGTATATGTTTCGGCCATGATGATGTTTGATATGCCATGACTATTTGTGATTATATTATGATGCATGATAAGCTTGAATAGAATGCTATGTTATGCCATGATTAGTTGAGATTATGACTTGTTGATACATTCTTGATTATGTGCTAATTGTTGGCTTTAGTGAGTAGGAAAGGAACTTACTGAGCCATGAGTGCTCATAGCTTACTTTCCTTGTACCACAGATAAAGGAAAAAGCTGGATGAGTTAAAGGAAGCAGGAGGGGCAACAAAGATGTGTGTGGTGGTGGCTAGGCAACTAATTAAGAACCTGCTTTAAAACCTTTAAGAACTATGCTTTGGTTTTGTGAAATGTAATACAATATGAGTGACTTGATACTAAGTTTTTATTTATTTCGTTATCATGTTATGAAACCATGTTAGTGTAGTTCGGTTTTAATTAAGTTAAGAAAAATAAATTTTAAGTCTTCCGCTGTAGTACGTACGTAGAGTATCGTAGCCCCGTCCCTTAGGGTTAGCAGGGAGGGCGGGCGTTACACACCCCAACTTTTTATACCGAAATAATCAGGACCAGGGGCCAGCACATCAGACCTACCAACTGGACAGCAGGCTCATCAACAACAGCAACCTACATAGCTGTCTAGGATTGAAAAGATGCTCGAGGAAGCTCTCTCGGAGCAAAAGGAGATGAGGAGCGAGATCAAGCAACTGACTCAGAGGCTGGATGGAGAACTCAGTAAAACACCAGAAGATGCAAGACAACTAGATAGCCCAGATAGCTCAGTCCAACTCAAGAGCATAGGGTACATTCCCAGGGAAACTGGATTTAAATCCGGTGGAACATTGCAATCGTATTGAGCTGCGGAGCGGACGTACTGTGGGAAACCCTGAAATCATCACTCAGATGGAGGTTGACTCAGAAAAGGAACCCACTCTCCTAATGCCCAATCAGACTCAAAATAGGGATGGAGAAGAGGGTACTAAAAAGATTGGAGAAGCTTGTCAGACCACCCCACAGAATCAAATGATCCCGTTTCTTCAGAATCTTATAGCATCCCAAAAGGATGAAGAGTTTCACCGGTTTCTGAAAAAGGTTAAAGAGATTTGCGTTGAGGTACCATTGTTAGATGCGCTGCACCAGATGCCGAAGTTCGCAAAATTTTTAAAGGGAATCTTATCCAATAGAAGGCACAAAGGAGACTTCGAGACCATAGCATTGATTGAGGGCTACAGTGCTCTTTTTATGGCGAATTCCCCACCCAAACTTTAGGATCCAGGAAGTTTCTCTATACCGTGCAAAATTAGCTTTGAACTCATACCGAGAGCCTTCTGCGATTTGGGAGCTAGTGTCAGCTGTTAGAGTGTATACTAAAAGCCTAGCTTTTGGTATAAACATTTATCTAGAAATAAGAATCACATTGGTCAAATGTCTACATTTGTGATAAATGTAGTTGTTCAATTAATTTATATTGTAGATAACATGGTGTGTGGTGTCACACACAGAGGATCATGTTATCAATACCTTATAAATTATAAACAGTAGCTCACGACCAAGATGGAAAGGAACAAACCATTTGAAGGTCGTAGTGTAATTAGGTATTAGTTTATCTTAACTATATAATTACACTAGTACACTTAGAGTGTATTGAGTAGGACCATTAGAGGTCCTTTCTTTTATACTGACTTTATAAAGAAACAAAGACCTCAGTTATTATGGAAGTGTGTGCTCTTAATCCTAATATAATAACAAGCACATATATTTGATATTTATTTCTTTAATTTATCAATGGGTGAGATTTAGATCGATGAATCAATAAGCCCGATAAGTTGGGAAATGATATCACTTATAGTGTGTGTTGTTGATTATAGAAGGAAACTGTGTCCTAGTGATCTAGGTTGAGAATGTCCCCAAGAGGAGCTCATAAGGATTGTCATGTTAAACCCTGCAGGTGGACTTAGTCCGACATGACAATGAAGTTGAGTGGTACTACTCTTGGAGCTAGATATTAATTAAGTGAGTTGTCAGTAACTTAGTGGACATTGTTATCTTAAACACAGGGAGACTAACACACTCATAATAAGAAGGAGCCCAAAATGTAATTTGGGATTGGTGCGGTAGTTCAATAATAGTTCTTTAGTGGAATGAATTATTATTGATGAAATTAAGTTGTGTGTTCGGGGCGAACACGGGATGCTTAATTTCATCGGGAGACCAAAACCAATTCCTCCTCTCGGTCCCTATCGTAGCCTCTAGTATATAGAGATTTATACCCACCGCATATCCACTTTCTTACCCATCCAATGGGGCCGGCCAAGCTAGCTTGGAACCCAAGCTAGGGTCGGCCAAGACCAAGTGGATGAGCCATGTAGGTGGCCGGCCAAAGCATGGGTTCCAAGCTTAGGTGGCCGTCCACTAGAATATTAAAAAGGATTTTTATTAAAATTATTTCTTATGTGGATATCATGGTTTTAAAAGAGAGTTTAAAAATTAAAAATTTCCTTTTATAGCTTTCTACAAAAGATTAAGAGAAGAGATTAATCTCTTTCCTTTAAAAGAGAGTTTTAATTTTTGGTAAAAACTTTCCTTATTTGTAAATCATCTACATGTTTAAAAGAGAGTTTAAAATTTGAAATCTTTCCTTATTTGTTGATTAAAGGAGGATTTTAAATTTTAAAAAAACTTTCCTTTTTAACCATGTTCATGATTTAAAAGAAAGTTTAAAAATTAATAATTCTCTTTTATTAGTTTCTACAAAAGATTAAGAAAAGATTTGATATCTTTCCTTATTTGTAGATTAAGAGAGATTTTAATTTTTTAGAGATAACTTTCTTTTTATCCACATGTTTAAAAGAAAGATTTTAATTTATTAAATTTCCTTTTTATTAACCACCATGAAGGGAAAAATTATTTGAGAAATTTTTATAAATTTTCGAAAGCAAATTAGGAAGTTTTAATTCTTGTGTGAATTAAAATTTCCTTGATTAAGGGATTAAGGTGGCCGGCCATTACAAATAGAAAAGAAAATTATTTTTAATTAAATAAATTTTCCTTTTTAATGGCAAAAGAATTAAGGAAGTTTTTATTAAATTTTCCTTATTTGCCAAGACCAAGGATTATAAAAGAGGGGGTAGAGGAGGCTTCAAGGTGGATGTCTCTATTTATTTTTCTCCCTCTTTTCTTCTTTGGGTGTGGCCGGCCCTTTCTTTTCTTTCCTCTCCTTTGTGTGGCCGAAACTTTCTCATGGTGGAGTTAGCTTTGGTGGCCGGATCTAAGAAGGAGAAGGAGAGAAAAAAAGCCTCTTTTCTAGCATCCCTTGGAGCATGGTGGTGGTGGCCGAACCTCTTCATCCTAGAAGAAGTTTTGATGGCCGAAACTTGCAAGGAAGAAGAAGGTGCTTGGTGGTTCTCATCTCGGAAGATCGTTGCCCACACAATGTCCGAGGTTAGAAGAGGAATACGGTAGAAGATCAAGAGGTCTTTCTAAAAGGTATAACTAGTAATTTTTCTTTCCGCATCATACTAGTTATTTTGGAAATAATACTAAATACAAGAGGCATACGATTCTAGAGTTTCAATTTGTTTTCGATATAGTGTTCTTTTGTTTTCTTTCCTTGTGATTTGATTGTTCTTTTCGGTTAACCTAAAGTTATTTTAGGAAATTAAATATTAGCTTTCTATAAAAGGTTTTGTCTAGTCGGTGGTGGTTGCTCCCATATCCAAGAAGGCCATGTGCCTCGTCACGTCAGTACTGGGAACCGATTATGGAAATTAATATTTAATGGAATTAATAACTTATGGTGATTTGGGTCGAACGTGTTAAGTTCCGCAGGAGACCCAAGTCAAAACCTAAAAGAACGAATAGATTAAGTTTTGGATCAAACGTGTTAAGTTCCGCAGGCGATCCAAAATTTAATTTAAAAGAACACATGGTAGCTAGGAAAAGGTTCAGACCTTTGTACAAAATTTTTGTACAGTGGAACCTCTAGGCTTTCCGAGTAGCAACCAACAATTGGTATCAGAGCTAGGGTTTTGCCTCTGTGTATTTGGTATTAGTTTAATTATGCACATGTCATACATAATTTAGGCAGGATAATAGTAGTATGTGCTAACTTTGTGGATGCAGGATCCAACTATTATGGCTTATAGTTTTATGTGTGTGATTGGACCCTTGGACATGTCAAGGGCATTTATATGTGTGTGCATTATTGTATTATAAAATACAGCAGGAGCTGTATTTAGTTTTATTAGGATTTTATTTTTGATCTAGATACATGTACATTCCTTTTATGGAATATAGGATCAAAATTGTAAAATTCTATTTATGTTGCGGATCGAATCTTGCAAAGCGTGGAACCTTCTAAGGACCAGAGGCGCAGCGGAACAAGGAGCAAGATGGATGAGACAGTAGACGGTGGCCAAATATGGCAGCAGCTTGAGATGACACCAAACAGAGGACAACTAGAGATAAAAGCAATAAAAGTTGAAAATTAGATTTTATATTTATTGCTTTTATATTGTGCAGTGTGCATGTTAGTTACAAGTTTAGTAGGCTAGCATAGTTAAAATTCCTCATTAATAAATAACTAAGTGGGAGAGGGATTTTAAGTAAATCCCATGGTCTCCATTACTGGTTTGTAAGTGATGCAAACAAGTTGGCTCTGAGTGCCTTCCTCCATAACGGATGAGCTAGTTTGCGGATCACTAGAACAGACTTCCATTTTGGATGACTATAGGAAGTTAATTAAGAGCGTGTGATCTTCCCCAACGGAAGGGGCATAATCTTATTAATGGACTTAGTGTCAAGTAATGGTATACACTTAGACACATCTAATAGTATCCTCCCCATCGGAGTCACTGTTATTATTTGTGTGACCAAATGAAACCAACTATTAATTTGTCATAAAACTAGGTTGACAAGATAATAAAATTAAAGGGTTAAAACCCCTCTTACAAATGATTGATTTTGTATACGTCCACACTAACATGGCATACCAAATTAACGGTGTTTGAGATAATTTTATTTGTCATAAAGTTATGTTGACAAGATAGTTGTAACGCCCGCCCTTCTTACCCAACCAAAGGCGGCGCTACGTTCTTTATACTACTTACGTACATGCTTTGGTTATACTATAGCAGCGGAAGAAAAACTTTTAAACTATTCATTTTATTTAAATAAGCATGATATCACAGATGAAATATGCATATATTGATTCTATAACTAATCATATTAATCTGTCTGAATCGTTCTTTGCCGAGCCACCACCACACACATCCTTATCCGCTCCTCCTGTTGCTCCTCTAGTTCATCCAGTTCTTTTATCTGCGGTACAAGGAAAGTAAGCTGTGAGCACTCATGGCTCAGTAAGTTCCTTTCCTACTCACTAAAACCGAAAATCATCGTATATTAATATCATGCGTAATATCATAAGCATATAACATACAAAGGTATCATATTCATATCATCATGGCATCATATCAAATCATTAGCTAATTCAAGCACATATGCAGGCAATGCATCATGAATTTGAAAACTTATACTTGTAAGTACTTGAAATTAATATCATCATCATTGGGGATCCCGGTTTGTACCACATACATCATACGTAGGTCCAAGGTAGCAAGTCTTGAACCCTACCATACATACATACTAGGCCCGAGTCTTACTCCATCGACCTAGGGCATCAGAAGCCCATTACTGACGAGGCCCGAGTCTTATTCCATCGACCCCGGGGCGTTTACGGAGCCCACCCTTGGTACAAACCATACAAAGTAATTTATCATGCATAACTATCATATCATATCCTTAACAATCTTTCATGCATTTCATTTTTCATTCTTCTCATTATGTATAGCATTTCATATGCTATTACATATCATGGCATTCACATAATTTCATTCTTCTCATTATGTATAGCATTTCATATGCTATCACATATCATGGCATTTACATATATTTCATTCTTCTCATTATGTATAGCATTTCATATGCTATCACATATTATGGCATTTACATAAATTTCATTCTTCTCATTATGTATAGCCTTTCATATGCTATCACATATCATGGCATAACATAAATTTCATTGCATAACATTTCCTAGGTTTCTTTCTTTCCTTTTTTTTTTCTTTTATTTCCTTCACATGGCCGAAACCTACCATCCTTTAGCTAGGTTTTTAAGTAGTCTAAAGCATGAAAACCTAAGTGAGTTTCATGGTAAAATTTACTAAGAAACAAACATATAAATTTAGTTCATGAACAACTTGGCCGAAACATACAAGTCTTTTAACATCTTTGTATCCTACCTCATGAGCATGTTTATTTAAATTTAAGGGTATTCCTAACCCTAAACCCCTTCTTGGCCGAAACATATGGGTGGGTTTCCTTTTAGTTCAAACATCTTCTAAGCAAGAAAACTAATTACATGGTCCCTAACATTTCATAGGAAGAACCTTGTACTAGTTGAGTAAAATAATGAATTTCTCTAGCCTCTTAAAAATATTTTTGGCCGAAATTCTAGGGTTAAGTGATCCTCTTATCAAGCATCATATAGGTATAAAAACATGAAGAAGAATCCTTTTCCATGGCATAGAAAATCTATCATTTAGTGAAGACTAGTTAAACATCACTAGATTTCGAAAGCTCTTCTTAACCGAATTTTCTCATACTTGTTTCTATGTTTTAAAATTCTCATAAAATCATAAAAACATATAAAAAGCCTTGTACCACAGGTGAGGGGAAGCTTACTTCTTCGCTTAAGTTTCCTAGAATTGAGAACTTGCTTGGACCTTTCTTCTTGCTTGCTAGGTTCGGCACCAATGGAGGGAAAGGAGTGGTTAGGTCTTTTGGTGGAGAGGGGAGGAAGAAGAAGCTTCTCCCTCTTGTGTTGCTCGGCAACAACAAGGAAGAAAGAAGAGGGAGGGAGTGAGGAGGAAGAGGAGCTTCCTTCCTCTTGTGTTGCTTGGCAACAAGAAGAAGAAGAGAGGGGGTCTCGGCACAAGAGGGAGGAGGAGAGGGAGAGGAGTGGAGGATGAATTTGAAGTCACCCTCCATGCCTATTTATACTAAAATGAGGGGAGGAAATTTGACTTGATTCATCCTCCCCATTTATTCCTCTTCTTTATGATAGGAATATTCTAGAGATATGCCTTGTGAGTTCTCTCTTAATCTCTCTCTTTTCTCTCCTTTAATAAAATTTTCTATCTCTCCTCTTACAATATCCTCTCTTATCCCAATTGGTTAACACATGCATGCATCCACAAGAGAACCAAGGTTCAAAACTTGGTTATGCATATTTTTACTTCTTTTTCTTTTTAAGTAGAAAGAATCTTTTCTTATTCTTAACTACTTAATCCTTCCTCTCTTTACTAATAATTCTCCTATCCCCTTTGGTATCCTATACATGCTCCCTACAAGAGATCCAAGGTTCAATCTCTCTTCTAACATTTTATTTTCTTTTACACATAATAATTCATATATATTATGCATTATGCATAAATATTTCATACATGTACATATTATCTCTTATTTCTTTCTTTTGTCCACATTAATTCCATACATTTTAAATCATGTATAGATGATTATATTCTCAACTTTATTTTTCTTTCATAAAGTTTTAATCATCTAAATCCATCTTAATATTTAACATAGAATATTTACATCCTCTTTTCATTCGTACTCCCATTACCCTTCTAGGCTTTCTAGGGGTGTTACAATCTCCCCTACTTATTGAAAGTTCGTCCCCGAACTTAGAATGACAATTTCTGCTCAGATTCCCTTAGATGTTGGTGGAGCTTCTAATCTCCCTTGACTTATTGAGGGTCCCTCAATGGAAGTCTGCAGTTGGTGTAACCTTGCGGGACCGCCTTGATTCGAAACATACTGTGGTGCTTTAGTAGGGCAGTCTCTAGATAGATGTCCTTCTAGTCCACAGTCGTAGCATTTAATTTTGCCCTTACGACAGTCTTTTGCTTTATGACCCTCTATCCCACAGTTGTAGCACCTATTAGTGCCCGTACGACATGTCCCTGGATGTTTCTTCCCACATGTATTGCACAGAGAAAACTTGAGCTGCTTGTTGGACGGACCAATCTCAGTGTCATTCCGTCGTTTTCCCTTTCCGCCGTGGTTCCCTTTCCAGTTGGCTTTAACATTTTCCAGTTCTTCCTTCTGAGCTTGCTTCTTGTCCTTGTCTAGTGCCTTCAGGTAGTGTTCAGTATTCAGGGCACTGCTAACTAACTCTTCTGTGGTCCGTGGTCTGTTTACTCCGCCGGCCACATTAAGTGCTATCTCGGGTCTGAGCATCTTTAGCATAAGTCTAACCCTTTCTCCTTCCGTCCTAACTAATTCCGGGCAGAGTCGCGCCAGGCGGTTGAATCTTTTTATCGCTTCTTCCACCGTTAGGTCACCTTGCCGAAATTCAGTGAATTCATCATAGTGCCTACTTGTCACCCGAGTGTGGAAGAATTCTTCGAAGAATTCCGTCTCAAAATCTGCCCAACTCATTTGATTCACTGGCCTTTTCACTTTCACTCTGTCCCACCACATTCGGGCGTCTCCTGTGAGACAGAAGGATACGCATTTGACCTTTTCATGCTCAGGCCAGTCCAATAGTTCTACCATGCTCTCCATCGTCTTAAACCAAGCTTGTGCGTCCCATGCTTCACAATTTCCAGAGAATTTCTCCGGCCTCAGTCTTTGCCACTGGATTATATACGCTTCCGGACGAACTACCGGTGCCAGATTCACTGGTGGTACCGGTGCTGCCACTGGCTCCGGTTCCACTACTGGTATGTTTGGCGTATTATTCTGATTTGGGGTAGCGGGATTCCCTTGTTGATTTATCATGGCAGCAATCATTTGTTGCTGTTCCGTAAGCTGTCGTTGTAGCTCAGTAACTACTTGTGCCCAATCAGGTGGAGGTATTGTCTCCTCCGTTCTGGCATTTCGTCTTCTAGCCATACCTGATTTCCTAAATGATGACAAGATTAGCCTAAGTTATCATTCATGCATGAATATCTTAACACATCATGTCTAGGTTTCATGCCATTTTTGGGTCATCATTGAGGTATTCTTTCTTAGGTTGTCATATCACCTTTAGATTACCTTATCTTTCTTACACGTCAAGATCTAGCCGATGGTATTATCATCCTTATACTTAAATTGATACCATTTCTACTCTTTGTATTCATCAAAAAGCTTTTATTACATAACTTCTTCTCTTAAACAGCCAGGTAGGTTGCGACTACTCCTGCCATAAAGGACATGAGAGCAGTAGTCATTATCAACCCAACCTGTATCGACTTGCCCAGACCATCCTGGGGTGGATCAGGCATTATCGGAGGTTGAATCTCCGGTGCCTCTTCCGGGTCGATTATTGTCTCTTCATCCATTCCCTCGTCTTCTTCAACAGGTTCGTCCAGTTCCATCGGGTCTTCGTCTAGTTCCTCCTCGAGGTTGTTCAGTCCCCACTCGAAGTCTATTATATCGTTGGGGTTGAAACCCATTTCCATGTATTCAGCAAGGTTAACTTCATCCTCGACCATCTCAGGAAGCTCGTTCTCTTCTTCATAGTATTCCATAGTTTCTTCATTTTCATCTTCATAATCGTTCAAATTTCCTTCCTCGATTTCCTCGAGATCTTCTTCTCCGAACTCGCCGTGTTCCGGAGATCCCGCGGCGAAGTATTCCAGCATCTCAGGTTCATCCGCGAACTCGAGGTATTCGCCAAAATATTCCACATCCTCGGAATCGTATTCGAACGGGATATAGTCCATTTCTACAAGATTTTAAAGATTCATTATTCCTCTTATGTTATAGCCTAAGGTTCTTGTATCTAGGCTACCATTCATGCATCTTAGCATATCACCTACTTATCATTATGCACAATTCTCTAGGGTATAGTTTAAGGTATCCTTCCTAGGCTACCATTCATGCATCCTAGAGTATCATACAAATATTTGCATATAAATAAATTAAGCAACTGTACTTACTTGGAGCGGCAGGAAGGAGCTTGATGTGTGTGTAGTGAGCTGGCAACACTTCGCTCTGATACCACCTGTATGTTGCATGCTTATGATATTACGCATGATGTTAATATACGATGATTTTCGGTTTTAGTGAGTAGGAAAGGAACTTACTGAGCCATGAGTGCTCACAGCATACTTTCCTTGTACCGCAGATAAAAGAACTGGATGAACTAGAGGAGCAACAGGAGGAGCGGATAATGATGTGTGTGGTGGTGGCTCGGCAAAGAACGATTCGGACAGATTAATATGATTAGTTATAGAATCAATATATGCATATTTAATCTGTGATATCATGCTTATTTAAATAAAATGAATGGTTTAAATTTTTTTTTTCTTCCGCTGCTATAGTATAAATTAAAGCATGTACGTAAGTAGTGTAAGAACGTAGCGCCGCCTTTGGTTGGGTAAGAAGGGCGGGCGTTACAGGTGGTATCAGAGCGAAGTGTTGCCAGCTCACTACACACACATCAAGCTCCTTCCTGCCGCTCCAAGTAAGTACAGTTGCTTAATTTATTTATATGCAAATATTTGTATGATACTCTGCGGTACAAGGAAAGTAAGCTGTGAGCACTCATGGCTCAGTAAGTTCCTTTCCTACTCACTAAAACCGAAAATCATCGTATATTAACATCATGCGTAATATCATAAGCATGCAACATACAAAGGTATCATATTCATATCATCATGGCATCATATCAAATCATTAGCTAATTCAAGCACATATGCAGGCAATGCATCATGAATTTGAAAACTTATACTTGTAAGTACTTGAAATTAATATCATCATCATTGGGGATCCCGGTTTGTACCACATACATCATACGTAGGTTCAAGGTAGCAAGTCTTGAACCCTACCATACATACATACTAGGCCCGAGTCTTACTCCATCGACCTAGGGCATCAGAAGTCCATTACTGACGAGGCCCGAGTCTTATTCCATCGACCCCGGGGCGTTTACGGAGCCCACCCTTGGTACAAACCATACAAAGTAATTTATCATGCATAACTATCATATCATATCCTTAACAATCTTTCATGCATTTCATTTTTCATTCTTCTCATTATGTATAGCATTTCATATGCTATTACATATCATGGCATTCACATAATTTCATTCTTCTCATTATGTATAGCATTTCATATGCTATCACATATCATGGCATTTACATATATTTCATTCTTCTCATTATGTATAGCATTTCATATGCTATCACATATTATGGCATTTACATAAATTTCATTCTTCTCATTATGTGTAGCCTTTCATATGCTATCACATATCATGGCATAACATAAATTTCATTGCATAACATTTCCTAGGTTTCTTTCTTTCCTTTTTTTTTTTTCTTTTATTTCCTTCACATGGCCGAAACCTACCATCCTTTAGCTAGGTTTTTAAGTAGTCTAAAGCATGAAAACCTAAGTGAGTTTCATGGTAAAATTTACTAAGAAACAAACATATAAATTTAGTTCATGAACAACTTGGCCGAAACATACAAGTCTTTTAACATCTTTGTATCCTACCTCATGAGCATGTTTATTTAAATTTAAGGGTATTCCTAACCCTAAACCCCTTCTTGGCCGAAACATATGGGTGGGTTTCCTTTTAGTTCAAACATCTTCTAAGCAAGAAAACTAATTACATGGTCCCTAACATTTCATAGGAAGAACCTTGTACTAGTTGAGTAAAATAATGAATTTCTCTAGCCTCTTAAAAATATTTTTGGCTGAAATTCTAGGGTTAAGTGATCCTCTTATCAAGCATCATATAGGTATAAAAACATGAAGAAGAATCCTTTTCCATGGCATAGAAAATCTATCATTTAGTGAAGACTAGTTAAACATCACTAGATTTCGAAAGCTCTTCTTAACCGAATTTTCTCATACTTGTTTCTATGTTTTAAAATTCTCATAAAATCATAAAAACATATAAAAAGCCTTGTACCACAGGTGAGGGGAAGCTTACTTCTTCGCTTAAGTTTCCTAGAATTGAGAACTTGCTTGGACCTTTCTTCTTGCTAGGTTCGGCACCAATGGAGGGAAAGGAGTGGTTAGGTCTTTTGGTGGAGAGGGGAGGAAGAAGAAGCTTCTCCCTCTTGTGTTGCTCGGCAACAACAAGGAAGAAAGAAGAGGGAGGGAGTGAGGAGGAAGAGGAGCTTCCTTCCTCTTGTGTTGCTTGGCAACAAGAAGAAGAAGAGAGGGGGTCTCGGCACAAGAGGGAGGAGGAGAGGGAGAGGAGTGGAGGATGAATTTGAAGTCACCCCTCCATGCCTATTTATACTAAAATGAGGGGAGGAAATTTGACTTGATTCATCCTCCCCATTTATTCCTCTTCTTTATGATAGGAATATTCTAGAGATATGCCTTGTGAGTTCTCTCTTAATCTCTCTCTTTTCTCTCCTTTAATAAAATTTTCTATCTCTCCTCTTACAATATCCTCTCTTATCCCAATTGGTTAACACATGCATGCATCCACAAGAGAACCAAGGTTCAAAACTTGGTTATGCATATTTTTACTTCTTTTTCTTTTTAAGTAGAAAGAATCTTTTCTTATTCTTAACTACTTAATCCTTCCTCTCTTTACTAATAATTCTCCTATCCCCTTTGGTATCCTATACATGCTCTCTACAAGAGATCCAAGGTTCAATCTCTCTTCTAACATTTTATTTTCTTTTACACATAATAATTCATATATATTATGCATTATGCATAAATATTTCATACATGTACATATTATCTCTTATTTCTTTCTTTTGTCCACATTAATTCCATACATTTTAAATCATGTATAGATGATTATATTCTCAACTTTATTTTTCTTTCATAAAGTTTTAATCATCTAAATCCATCTTAATATTTAACATAGAGTATTTACATCCTCTTTTCATTCGTACTCCCATTACCCTTCTAGGCTTTCTAGGGGTGTTACAATAGTTAATGGGTAAAACCCTCCTCTTACAAATGTTGATTTTGTATACGTCTACACTAACGTGGCATGCAAAATTCACGGTGTTTTGAGGTGTTGGTAAATTTAAATAGTATTGTTAGAGGAATAAATATTATTTTAAATTTAGAGTCTTGACCAAATATTTGATTAAAGATAGACCAACTATTAATTTTATTCGTCATAAAGTAAGGTTGACGAGATAATAAAATTAAATGATAAAATTTCCTCTTTGAATTTGTATATGTGGCATACAAAATTCATGGGGAATTTTAAGGAGTTGGTCTTAACCAAATATTTTTGTGATTCTTAGGATGATGGTCAATCGCTAGCTGATATACTTTAGGATAGACTTAGTGGTCCCAATAATAATTGATTGGAAATAGGATTTGGACATTAAGGTAGACTGTCCTCTTAGAACTAAGAACAATTTAGGTGTATTTAATTCATTAGTTGAAACATGTCTAGTGGTGTTATCTACCAAAACCTGGAGTGTAGATACAGATGTCATTAATCATGTCTGCAATTCATTGCAGGGTTCCAGGAAACCCGACAACTAAATGAAAATAAAAGCACCGTCCACATGGGCATTACTGCAAAAATAGCAGCTGTTGCAGTGGGAGAGGTTTATTCTCTAAAAGGAATAAAATATGGATTATTAGAAATTGTCTTTACATACTAAGTTTAGAAAGAACCTGATTTCAGTTTCTAAACTATTATAGAATAGATATTGTGTCTATTTTGATAACAAAGTTGTTATCAAGAAAAATAGGGAAGTTATCTATTCTGGTATGTTGGTTGAAAATTTAAAATCCAATAACTCTCACGATGCAACAAATGGAAATTAGTAACACATCTTCTAACTTTAAGAGAAAGTAACCTTCGGAAATGAACCAATTATATCTTTGGCATCTAAGGCTAGGTTATATTAACTTGAGTATGATTCATTGGTAGCTGATGAACTTTTGGGTTCATTAGTAGTGGAAATCTTTCCAACCTGCGAGTCTTACTTGGAAGGAAAAATAACCAAGAAGCTTTCAAGTCTAAGGGGTATGGAGTCAAAGATATATTGAAATTGGTTCATTCTGATTTGTGTGATCCTATGACTATCCAAGCAAGAGGTTGTTTCAAATATTTCATCTATTTTATAGACAACTATTTGATATACGGATACATTTACTTGATGTGCCACAAGTCTAAGTGCTTTGATTAGTTCAAAGAGTATGAGGCTGATGTGGAGAAATGTCAAGGTAAAAGTATCAAGACACTACGGTGAGATCGTAGTGGCAAGTACCTCTTGGGAGAATTTAGGAGTCACTTATCAGAAGTAGGGATTCAATCCCAACTAACTACACCTAGGTATATCCCAACAGAATGGTGTAGAAAAAGGAAGGTATAGGACTCTTATGGAAATAAGTAGATTGATGATGAGAAAATTACCAAATTCATTTTAAGGATATACTCTGGAAACGGAAGTGAACATAGTACCTTCCAAAGTCAGAATTCTCTACTCATATAGAATTGCTGAATAGGTGTAAGCCTATTTTGAAGCATATTCGGATTCGAGTAGTCCAGCACATATGCTGAAGAGAGACAATGATAAGTTGGACAGGAATTCACTTGTTTGTGGGTTATCCTAGAGAAATGAAAGTAGGTTTATAGTCTTAAAAATCAGAAGGTTATTGTTAGCATCAATGACCGATTTTTAGAAAAGGACTATGTAATAAACCTCTTGCCCATAAGTAAATTTGTTCTTAAGGAAATAATAAAGGACATGTCTAATCTAGTACCAACTGTACAAGATGAAATATCACAAGAAACTGCAACACGTATCACAAATGATACACAATTGCAGAAAGTGCCTCATCGTAGTAGGAGGGTTGTTAGGCAACCTAAAAAGATTTATGTTTTGGGAGAGTTTTTGGACTCGATCCCTGGAGGACATGAACCTGATCTCCGGACATATGACGAAGCACTCCAAGATAAAGATGCAATATCTTGGCAAAGAGTAATGAATAACAGAATTAGAATATATGTATTCTAATAAAATCTGGAAGCTTATAGAACCACCAAATGGTATAAAAGCCTTTGGGTGTAAAAAGGTCTATATTAGGAAAAGAGGGATAGACAGGAAGGTAGAAACTTTCAAAGCAAGGCTAGATGAAAAAGAAAACTTTTTCATTGGTAGCCATGCTTAAGTCTATCCGGATTCTTTTATCTATTTGGCAAGTGGATGTCAAGACAGCATTCCTTAATGGAAGTCTTGAAGAAAACATCCATATAAAGCAACCAGAAGGGTTCGTTGCAAAGGGCTAAGAGCATCTTGTGTGTAAGCTCAATCAGTCTATGGACTGAGGCAAAGCTTCAAGGTCTTGGAACATCCGGTTTATCAAAGTAATCCAGATCTATGGATTTAGTAACCGGATAAGTCTTGTGTATACAAAAGATGTGATGGAAACGTGGTGGTATTTCTTGTACTATACTTAAATAACATTTTTGGTAGTTGGAAACAATATCAAAATGTTGTCAGAAGTAAGGGTATGGTTGTCCAAACAATTCGATATAAAGGACTTGGGAGAATGTATATATTCTTGAGATCAAAGTAATAAGGGATCGCAAGAAAAGAATATTTTACTTATCCCAAGCTTCATACATCGAAAAAATCCCTGCTCGTTTTAAGCATACAAAACTCCAAGAAAGGTTTCTTACCTTTTCAGGATGGAGTAACTTTATCTAAAGATATGTCTCTGTAGACTTCAAAGGAGATAAAGGAAATAAAGGCAGTTTTTTATGCTACGGGTGTTGGAAGCCTAATGTATGCTATGCACGAGATCAGAAATCTGTTTTGCCAAGGGCATAGTTAGCAGATATCAAAGTAACCCTGGACAAGGACAGTGGACTGCAGTAAAGCATATATTGTAGTACCTTAGAGGCACAAGAGATTATATGCTAGCTTACAAGGCAGTTAATTTAGTCCTTGTGGGTTGCATGGATTTTGACTTCCAATCGGATAGGGACAATAATAAGTCAACCTCGGGGTTTTGTGTTTACTGTAGGAGGTAAAGTCATAACTATGGAAGAGTGATAAGCATAGGTGTTTTTCTGGACTCCACTATAGAAGCTTAGTATATGGCAAGCCTCTGAGGTAGCCATAAAAGTTGAATGACTCAATAACCTCAAGATAGACTTAGATATGATTTCTGATTTGTCCAAAAATTATTACAATTTATTGTAATAATGTTGGTGCAGTAGCAAACTCGAAGAAACCAAAAGTCTATAAGGCAAGTAAACACAATAGAGCGCAAGTACCACCCAATACGAGGAATCGTATAAACGAGGAGAAGTTGTTGCCGCCTAGATTGCATCAGGTGATGACCTATAGATCCTTTCACTAAGGTCCTTAAGGCAAGAGCTTTTGATGGGCATGTTGAAGGGATGGGAATCAGATGTATGGTAGCAGATATGGCAGCTTAGTCTTTTAGTATAAGTGGGAGATTGTTAGAGTGTATACTAAAAGCCTAGCTTTTGGTATAAACATTTATCTAGAAATAAGAATCACATTGGTCAAATGTCTACATTTGTGATAAATGTAGTTGTTCAATTAATTTATATTGTAGATAACATGGTGTGTGGTGTCACACACAGAGGATCATGTTATCAGTACCTTATAAATTATAAACAGTAGCTCACGACCAAGATGGAAAGGAACAAACCATTTGAAGGTCGTAGTGTAATTAGGTATTAGTTTATCTTAACTATATAATTACACTAGTACACTTAGAGTGTATTGAGTAGGACCATTAGAGGTCGTTTCTTTTATACTGACTTTATAAAGAAACAAAGACCTCAGTTATTATGGAAGTGTGTGCTCTTAATCCTAATATAATAACAAGCACATATATTTGATATTTATTTCTTTAATTTATCAATGGGTGAGATTTAGTTCGATAAATCAATAAGCCCGATAAGTTGGGAAATGATATCACTTATAGTGTGTGTTGTTGATTATAGAAGGAACTGTGTCCTAGTGATCTAGGTTGAGAATGTCCCCAAGAGGAGCTCATAAGGATTGTCATGTTAAACCCTGCAGGTGGACTTAGTCCGACATGACAATGAAGTTGAGTGGTACTACTCTTGGAGCTAGATATTAATTAAGTGAGTTGTCAGTAACTTACTTAATTAGTGGACATTTGTTATCTTAAACACAGGGAGACTAACACACTCATAATAAGAAGGAGCCCAAAATGTAATTTGGGATTGGTGCGGTAGTTCAATAATAGTTCTTTAGTGGAATGAATTATTATTGATGAAATTAAGTTGTGTGTTCGGGGCGAACACGGGATGCTTAATTTCATCGGGAGACCAAAACCAATTCCTCCTCTCGGTCCCTATCGTAGCCTCTAGTATATAGAGATTTATACCCACCGCATACCCACCTTCTTACCCATCCAATGGGGTCGGCCAAGCTAGCTTGGAACCCAAGCTAGGGCCGGCCAAGACCAAGTGGATGAGCCATGTAGGTGGCCGGCCAAAGCTTGGGTCCCAAGCTTAGGTGGCCGGCCACTAGAATATTAAAAAGGATTTTTATTAAAATTATTTTTTATGTGGATATCATGAAGAGAGTTTAAAAATTAAAAATTTTCTTTTATAACTTTCTACAAAAGATTAAGAGAAGAGATTAATCTCTTTCCTTATTTGTAGTTTAAAAGGATGGTTTTAATTTTTGGTAAAAACTTTCCTTATTTGTAAATTATCTACATGTTTAAAAGAGAGTTTAAAATTTGAAATCTTTCCTTATTTGTTGATTAAAGGAGGATTTTAAATTTTAAGAAAACTTTCCTTTTAACCATGTTCATGATTTAAAGAAAGTTTAAAATTAATAATTCTCTTTTATTAGTTTCTACAAAAGATTAAGAAAAGATTTGATATCTTTCCTTATTTGTAGATTAAGAGATTTTAATTTTTAGAGATAACTTTCTTTTTATCCACATGTTTAAAAGAAAGATTTTAATTTATTAAATTTCCTTTTATTAACCACCATGAAGGGAAAAATTATTTGAGAAATTTTATAAATTTCCGAAAGCAAATTAGGAAGTTTTAATTCTTGTGTGAATTAAAATTTCCTTGATTAAAGGGATTAAGGTGGCCGGCCATTACAAATAGAAAAGAAAATTTATTTTTAATTAAATAAATTTTCCTTTTTAATGGCAAAAGAATTAAGGAAGTTTTTTATTAAATTTTCCTTATTTGCCAAGACCAAGGATTATAAAAGAGGGGGTAGAGGAGGCTTCAAGGTGAATGTCTCTATTTATTTTTCTCCCTCTTTTCTTCTTTGGGTGTGGCCGGCCCTTTCTTTTCTTTCCTCTCCTTTGTGTGGCCGAAACTTTCTCATGGTGGAGTTAGCTTTGGTGGCCGGATCTAAGAAGGAGAAGAAGGAGAGAAAAGAAGCCTCTTTTCTAGCATCCCTTGGAGCATGGTGGTGGTGGCCGAACCTCTTCATCCTAGAAGAAGTTTTGATGGCCGAAACTTGCAAGGAAGAAGAAGGTGCTTGGTGGTTCTCATCTCGGAAGATCGTTGCCCACACAACGTCCGAGGTTAGAAGAGGAATACGGCAGAAGATCAAGAGGTCTTTCTAAAAGGTATAACTAGTAATTTTTCTTTCCGCATCATACTAGTTATTTTTGGAAATAATACTAAATACAAGAGGCATACGATTCTAGAGTTTCGAATTTGTTTTCGATATAGTGTTCTTTTGTTTTTCTTTTCTTGTGATTTGATTGTTCTTTTCGGTTAACCTAAAGTTATTTTAGGAAATTAAATATTAGCTTTCTATAAAAGGTTTTGTCTAGTCGGTGGTGGTTGCTCCCATATCCAAGAAGGCCATGTGCCTCGCCACGTCAGTACTGGGAACCGATTATGGAAATTAATATTTAATGGAATTAATAACTTAAGGTGATTTGGGTCGAACGTGTTAAGTTCCGCAGGAGACCCAAGTCAAAACCTAAAAGAACGAATAGATTAAGTTTTGGATCAAACGTGTTAAGTTCCGCAGGCGATCCAAAATTTAATTTAAAAGAACACATGGTAGCTAGGAAAAGGTTCAGACCTTTGTACAAAATTGTTGTACAGTGGAACCTCTAGGCTTTCCGAGTAGCAACCAACATCAGCCTACTCCCGTACTCTCTGTGCAAGAAGTTGGGACTCCAGAGCATTAAACTGACTACTATATCACTGCAGTTGGCTGACCATTCATGTAGATACCCAATGGGTATAGTGGAAGACGTGCCAGTAGAAGTGGGGGGTTGTGTCATCCCCACGGACTTCATCATCATGGATATGAAGGAGGACCCCAAAATCTCGATCATTCTTGGAAGACCATTCCTCGTCACGGCAGGAGCCCTCATTGATGTGAAGAATCACAAGCTATCATTGGAGATCGGTAAAGAAAGAATTGAATTTGATTTGTCCAACCCTTCTAACTACGTCTCCTTTTCCCAGGGAAATCCTAGAAGGATAGACACACGTGGGGTCGAGGAGTGCACCTTTCAAGAAAATTCCCCTCCTGCGGACAACAAGAAGTATATATGTCCTACGCAAGCAAAGCTAAAGGTGCAGACTGGAACACTAACCTTAGGAGGAGAGCTGTGCTTCCATGGGTTTAGCCCGCACTGACCGGAATAGGGTCGAGCTAAAGACCTAAAACAAGCGCTTCTTGGGAGGCAACCCAAGAGTTTTCCCTTTTCATTTTAGTTGATCATTCTGTTAGGTGTTTTGTTTCTTTGATAAGTTTAGTCAAGTGTTTTATTTTCGATTGTTCCCTTTCAAGATGTGCATGACCTTCACGAGCTGGCCGTGAGCAGTTCATGGGCGTGGAGGTGTCGGAGGGGCCGAAACGAAGAAAGACGAGTCATCCCGAGCTAAAAGGAGGTGGCCGTGCAACCTTGCACGACCATGTGTAGCCGATAGAGGAGAAAAAGCCACAGGCCGTGCCACTCGGCATGACCATGTGGCCTGAGCTGAGAAGAAAAGGAGGCTGGTCGTGGCATCAGGCACGACCGTGCGAAGAAACCAGAGGTGAAGGAGATCTGGGCCGTGCCACTCGGCATGACCATGTGCCCCCAACCGAGAGGAGAAAGGAGGAGGCTGTGCCATTCGACACGGCCGTGCAGAACCCGGTCTAACCCGATCGTGTCTATAAGACATGGTCGTGCCCCACCACGTGCGGTGCCGCCTACCTCCTCCAAGAAACCCTAGCCTCTACCTTCCTCTCTCCCAAAAACCTCCCCCTCCCCAATACACCCCATCTAACCCTAATTTCTCCCTCTAGAGTCCACTTTTTCTTAGATCTACATCTAGATCTAACAGATTCCCAAGCCAAGACTTTGGAAAAGGAAGCTAATCCCCTACTCCTCCTCTCCCCTGCTCCTATCCTCTCACCATGTCGTAAATCTTGAAGAGACTTCGTCAAGGGAGTGGTGGATCTGGAGAAGGAGATGCACCGGGAGGAGACAAAGGAAAAGGGAAAGCTTCATCATCAAGAGGCAAAGGGAAGAGGGTAGCACGCGACGAAGGTAACGAGAATACATTTAATATTGTTTTTAGAAATCAAGATCAAAAAGCTAGATATGATAACCTTGTCTCTAGGAAAATTGTATGCACGAAATATATGGATCCCGCCACTATGGATATGCTAGGAATTAGGGATGATATTGATTGGATGATTAGCTCTTTAGATTGGATTGATATAATGTACTGTCATGCATCGACTTACCCTCGTCTAGTCCTTGAATTTTTGAGTTCGCTTGATGTTAAATATTCATCTGAAGAGGACTACATAGGGATCATAACTTTTAGGATGATGAATAAAGAGGTTCGGTGGACTTTTAATGATTTTAATGATTGTTTTGGTTTACCTAGTGGAGGTGCCCAAGGATTTGATAGTGGGATTAGATGGAACGAATTTTGGAGGTCGATAACCAGATCGAACGACCCTTATGAACCCTCTAGAGCCAAGGCATCCCGCATGCAAAACCCGACCTTTAGATACATGCACCGAGTGATGAGCAGAACAATCTTTGGTCGAGGAGATAGTGATGGGGTAATTAAAAAGACTGAACTTTATTGTCTTTGGGCAATGTTGAAGAAAGTTTATTTTGATTCCAGGTTCCATTTTCTGCAAACCTTAGTAAGAGCAGCTAGGGCGTCTTCGGTGACAATTGTATTTGATGGATTGATTACTCCAATAGCACATAATTTAGGTTGTGAGATTGATGGACTAGAGGTAATATTCATGGCAATAACAAGATCGACATCGATTCTTGTCTTGCAATGAAGATGATTTGTCGGGATGAGAATGAGTTTGCCTTTCCCAGGGCCTTTGGTTTCCCTCTACCCCTTCCTTATCCTGAGCGCACTTCAGTTCACAATCCTGCAAATTGGGTGATCACTGATCCAGCCCCTGAGAATGTGCCTCCCATAGAAGAAGAACCCGAGTACCACCAGGAACCCTCGCCATCGGATTTCCCGCAACCTTCCAGACATCCGGAATCTCCTAGGTACTCTTTTGCCTATGGCACGGGATCCTCTAGTTTTGATTTTTCTGACTTTCGTACCTCCTTAGAATCCCTTCACGAGAAGCACAATGTCGAACAACAGTTGCTGGAGGGTCACCTCAAGATTTCTTATGACCAATTTAGGGAGGTGCGAGATTATTTTCAGTTCACTAGAGACTTCCATAGTCAGGTGACGAGGTTCGTACAAGATTATGGGGTGGACCAGGAGAGAATGAGGAACTTTATGGATGATATGGATATTACTCGACAGCAAGTAGACGCTTTGTATCAATATCATCAGCACATAGGCTATCTTCCTAGTTTTCCTAGATTTCCCCAGGGGCCACATCAAGGACCTCCTTATCCCCCACCCCCGCCACCATATTGATTTCATCGAGATGATGAAAAGTCTAAGTCTAGGGGGGTGTTGTTGCACAACCTGAGTCTAGTTGAGAGTCTTTCTTTTGTTTTTGCATATGTTATTTGCTTTCTTCTATCTATTTAGTTTAGTTTTATCTATTTGCATTTTATTTGTCTCTGCTTGCACATTATTTGCATTTTCTTATATGTGGCATATTTGAGAACATCAACCGTCCACTTTTTCGGCCACTTGTCCAATAGCAAAATGTCTAACTTTTTCTTAGTTCATGAGTGATCCAGATTGTGTTAGTATGTTTGGTGTATCCCCTTTCTCTATCTTTAGTAGTATGAAATAAGCTAAGTATTGTATAGAGTTCGGTATAAGTTTTTGGCATAACCTTAAGGACTTACTTTCACTACACTTAAGTACTTAAGCTTGAATGGTAGATATACTTTTGAAATAGTTATGATTCATCCAAATTGTTTAGTACTTGTGTTTCCATGGTGATTCCTTATTTATATTTTGGTTGCTGGATAACCTCAGATCATGGAAGCTCATTCGGAAAAATCTAAATCCCAACATATGCATCGCATGTGTAATAAGTGCTACTCTATAGCACTATGCTTAATAAAAAAATATATAATAATAAATAAGGGATAAAAAAATAGTTGTCGTGAGTGGAAACTAATAATTCACCCCTTTGAGACCGAGTTAGGTTACTGGGGAAATGAATATTACGTTTCTCTTGATTCCGAGAAGTACCCTTTGAGACCTTGTGTAATTTAAGGAAAACGAACCAAGTGTATGGCAGGTAAGTGTCTATCACCGGGAACATTAGGAATTCAATTATATGATGACTTAACTAGGATAGAGAATGGAAACTTGAAGAGCTTGAGCTACTAACTGCACCGAGCACAGAGGACTTATGTTTAAGCCATACTTAGGTTACTCCATAGTCATGATTATCAGTGAAGCTAGATGATAGAGTTAGGCGAATGCATTAAGGATTATGAAACACTACAAGATTTCATAAACATAGTTTGTAGCATTTTGCTTGAGGACAAGCAAAGGTTCAAGTCTGGGGGTGTGATGTGCGCAAATATTATGATCTTCTACGCATGTTTTAGCGCACATTCACGTGACTTATGCACATATATTCTTCACATGATCGCATCTTTTATCTTGTATTCATCATATCTATTGTTTGTTCGGATATCTGCTCTTTGTTTGGTTTTATGTTGACAGGAAAGATTTTCGGAGCTTGAACGGAGGGCATTGATGCACCGGAACCAACCAGACGACACGGCCGTGTGGCCAAACAGGAGAGGAAGAGCACACAACCATGCAACCCTGCACGGTCGTGCGACCACAACAGCGGCCAGTCAGTAAACGACAGTGCAACCCTGCACGGCCATGCTACCCCAGGCAGAGAAGGAGACTTGCACGGTCGTGCACCCCTGCACGGCCATGCTCCAGGAGACAGAGCCCAAGGGCTACACGACCATGCAACCCTGCACGACCGTGCAGCCACCCACCGAACCGAAGAAGGGCACGGTCGTGCCACCCTTACACAGCCGTGCCGTCGCAGCCAAACCCTAAGGCTATATAAGGGTTTAAACCCTTTTTGCCAGGGGGAGGCGAGCCGTCAGGGAAGAAAGGATCTTGGAGCAATTCTACGCCACTTTAGACCACCATTCAGCGAACTTCTGCCATCACATCGACTCCAAAAGCTGAGAGTTGGATTCGAAGGCCACTCTTCGACACTTGATAAGCATATTCCTTCTTACTCGTTGAGAATTGTATGTTTGTCTATACTATGTTTTCGGATATCTCTCTAGCATTCATGGAGTAGATCCCCTTGTTTTGGGATTAGGGAGTAGTCATGGTACGGATTGACGTAAGACTTGAATTGTATTTGTACTTACTGGATGAACCTTCATGCTTTGTTTCAATTGTTAATTGTTTACTTTTGATTGTGAAGAACTTGTCAGCCTTGTAGAGGATTACCACTAGATCGTACACCCGAGGGGCCCTAGTGACAGGGGTAACTCGTTCACGGACATCTAGGATAGCTCCTTGAGAGGAAGGCAAATTCTCCCCAAGGGAGCGAGAGACCAGACTTAGCTCTACTCACCATTCTTAATTTACCAGTTAGAGTTATGTCATCAAGATTTGCCGAGGTGCCCTAGTGACAGGGATAAACCGTGATAGGACTTCTTAAGACATTCCCCTATTCTGGCTCTTAAGAATACCCACTTAGCTTCTGACAATAGTAGGAATAAGGACAGTGAGAATAAGATAAACCGAGACACATCAATACTACCACGACGAAACTGACTCCCTAGAACTCCTCATCACCAAGTAATATTTCGACCTTGCGACTCTTGACTCTCTGCCTCGACCTTTCTTTTCCCTTAGCCTGATCAAGACCGTTGGTAGTCTAGCTAACCATAAGTGAGCGATTGCTAGTGCTTATAGTCAGTCCCTGTGGGATCGATATTTTTATTACTGATGACGAATCCATGCACTTGCGGAAGCGTAACACTCTCTTTTCCAACCAAATATTCAATTTTCTAGATAATTCATTTTGCAAAGTCAACTAGTGCTTAATCAACAGTCCCTGTGGTTTAATATCTTTTGTATTACTGACGACTTAATCATGCACTTACGGTTCATAACATGAAGTAGCACGACCATGCCAAGAAGCATGACCCTAATTTGCTCTTTTTTTCCACAAGCTACTCTTCTTAGTGTGTTTCTTTTCCAATTTCACCCCAGAAGTGTTCCTGTCAAATCAAATTACACAAAAGCAGATCTCTAAACTAAATGAGTAATAATACTGAAATAATGATGAAAGGAAGTCCAAAGTAGAACATACTCGAGATAAAATCATGAATGTGCGATAAAGTATATATAATTGCATATGTAAACTACGCACGTCACATTCCAGACTTAAACCTTTGCTTGTTCTCATGTAAAATCCGTAATCAAGACACAAGTGCTTAGATAACTCATTTTAATTCCTAATGAATGGATCCTTCTCTATCAACTAATTTTATTTGTGAGTTGATCGTAGAATACCATACATTTAGCCTAAAGTTAAGTTATCATGCGCAGTGCAATATGTGACTTATGCTTTTCAAGTCTCAGTCCCTAATCCTAGTCAAGTTGTCATCAAGTTGATTGCCTTGTGCTCCGAGCGACAGGCACTTACCTACCACATGTTTGGTTCATCCTTCTTAATCTACCCAAGGTCTCAAAAGTGTGCTCGAAATCAAGAGAAACATAGAATTTATTTTCCCAGTAACCTAACTCTATTTCAAAGGGGGTAACTTGCTAGTTTCCACTTGTGAAACTATTTTTTAAATCCCTTATTCATTTTTTTATTTTTCACCAAGTCATTGCATTGTGCAATACTTAGGATTTATTAATTTTTTTATTTTTTATATTTTGGGGATATCTTGATTTTTCTAAACAAACTTTAATGAATTGAGCAACATCTAGTAACCAAGATGTAGTTTAAAAAATCACCATTGGAGACTAAGTACTAAATAAACTTGATGAATCATGACTATTTTCATTGTCATCAACCATTTAAGACATAAGCTAAGCAAAATGAGAAACTCAATATTAAAATAATTCCCAAAAAGCATTCACAATAATTCATTGCTCATTTCATGCTACTAGAGATAGAAATAGAGAATCCATTAAAAATACTAGAACAAGTCTTACAATACATTCATCAAGATATAAACGTGCTATAATTTCTGGTCTAAGATAAGTTAGCAAGTAAAGTGGAGAATTATGTAACTCTAATGCTACAAAATGCAAACAAAGAAGCAATCAAGACAAGAATAGAAAAAATTGAATTGAAATAAGTAAACTACAACTAAAACAAGCAAACATGTAGAACACGTGTAGAACACACACTCCCCCAGACTTAAAATTTTTCATTGTCATGATGAAATTAATATGGGTGTGTGTGTGTGGGGGCGTGCGCGCCTCCCATGGTCGTGTCTTATAGACACGGGCAGCTAGGGCACGACCTGTTAGTTAGAGCCCTAGAGCCAATTATTTGATGATTGTATTATGGACTTGTTGTATCATATTCTTATATAAAGGCTTTTTTTTTTTGTTATTGTACTTACTTGTATTGGTGGCAAATAAACTAAGTATAATAGCGTTCTTGAGTAGAAGGTTCTCACCTATATCAATCGGTTAGTTGAACCGATAGTGAGATGATATAGGGAACACTACTCTTAATCATTCCTAGTCGAGTATTAACATTTAGGGACAATGTTAATGCAATAAGACTAGCATGTAGATCAACTCGATGACTTGATATCACAAGTCATGGATATAGAGATATCAAGTTGACACATGGGTATGCATTGGAGAATGTATACTGAATGATCCGCCATGAAAAAGTATCATGGATCGTTATATGAGTGTCATATACTTTCTCATGTGGCTATTAGTATGACTACTAGTCCTTGGACCTGAAGTCACCATGGATCCCTACATAAGGAGTTATGTACTTTGGTTTCGTCAAACGTCACTCGTAACTGGGTGGACTATAAAGGCGATTACTGGGTATGTAACGAATTATGCAGAGGGATGTGAGTGATGTAGATGGGATCTATCCCTCCTATATGACGGGAGCGACATCGATATTCTTGATAGAGTGAGACCACGAAGTGCATGGCCATGCCCAAATGAGTCAATATGAGATATTGAGCTCATTTGATTTAGTGAGTCTACTTGGAGTTCAAGAGTTAGATTGATTAGAGGATGACACGGTCTATGCCTCATATTGATCAATCTAGATGTCTAGGATAGAAGGACACTTGCCATATATTGTGAGGAGTCACAATTAGTAGTCACAAGGTGATGTTGGATCTCAACATTCTTGTAACTTGGGTAGCAATGATGTGTTGCTAGATACCGCTCATTACTTATGCTCCTAAATGGGTTTAGGGGCAATGCCAATGTTACAAGAACCTATAGGGTCACACACTAAGGACAATTAGATGGAGATTAGGTTCATATGATGAACCAAGAGGATTAGATTCATGTGATGAATCAAATTGGATTAAGGGTTATCCTAATTGGGCTAATTGAGTTGGACTCAAGTTGATTCATGTGTTGAATGAGTCTAATTTAGATTATGACTCATTGAATCAATTTAATTAAATGAATTAGATTTATTATATTAAATTGGCTTGAATTAAATGGTTGGATTAGATCAACCATGAGAGAGATTAAGTCATGTTTGACTTGACTTGAGAGGAAGAGGAATAGTCAAGTTTGACTTGACTTTATGCCACATCATTTGTGACTTGGCATTAAGTGGCCAATGATAATGTGCCACATCATCATAGTTGGCACATGTGTGTGCCACCTCATGGAGGTTACATATTCCCTCTTTAATAGCCACCTAATGCAAAATGGGGGTTACACTTCTTGAGGTGGCCGGCCACTTTTGTGGTGAATGAGGAATTCATTTTTCATTCAAGGCTTATTCACATCTTCTTCTTCCTCAATCTCTCTCCTCAAGCTCTTCCTCTCCTCCTTTTGGCATGGCTGATCAAGGGTGCTAGCACACCTTTGTTTAGTTTTTCTCCACCCATTTGTTCGTGTGGATACTTCTAGAGGATCGTACGCTTGACGATCTCGAGATCCGGCACTTCCTTGGACGAGCGGGATTCGTAAAGGGCACGCATCAAGAGTAATTCCTTCTCCTAGTTTAGAACTAGCATAAAACTCGTACTCATAATGTTTTCGAAAGTTTTTACTTCGCATGGATCCGGTGGCTGGGGGTTTCGGGGTTGCCGCGACGCGAAAAAGCGATTTTCGCGGCCTGAAAAATCCAATAGTGGTATCAGAGCTACGTGCGAAGTCTTGTACGAGTTTAGTTTGTGTTTTTATGAAAAATATAGATTCTGTAACATTCTGTAATTTTATGATTTTTAGAGTTTTTATGGGTAATTTTCTCGTAGAAGCGAAGCACAAGTGTTTCGACACTTGTAGGTTTCGACTACCGAGAAAATTTTTCCGAAACGGCAAGGTTTCACCCCAAAACTTTTTGGGACAGCTGGCTAAGGCGCTGTAGGATTACATAGGGACACTCGCGATGGTTAGATCGTGAGTAGGGGCGCTGCCCCTGACCCCGCAAGGGGATTCGTTCCGCTATTGCACCCGAAAATCGCTAAACGGGACCGCCGAGAATTTTTACTCGTAAAAATTGTAAAAATTGGTATTAAAATTACAGAAAATTATGGAAATTATATAATTTAGAATTATGTATAATTTGTGATAGTCATGGCCCCAAAAGACCCAATTGGATTGGTATATTTGTGTTGTAATTCATATTACGGCCTGCGCGCCGTGATTTGTATTGTGTGTGTTGTATATTTGATACGCGACCTGTGCGTCGTGCCTTTCTCCATTTATTCTTGTTGTAAATTAGTTTAGACTCGAATGTAACTCGAGTTTCAAAATTGTAATGTACAAAATTGGAGCCGTGGACGGTCCACTCGAGACGGAGTTACGAGGAGGGCGCGAGCAACACAAGGTGGTCAAAGGGAGGAGCTTGAGAAGCTGTTGACCCTAGGTTGACCATTTGATCTTCTCATTGGGTTGAGAAGATCATAGTAGGGCCATGACTAATCACAAATTAATTTAATTAATTGCTTGTGTGTATGTGATGCATGATTAGTAATTAATTAGTGTCTAACGATTAGATTAGATCTAAATCGTGTACAAGATGCACCCTCTCGATTAGATTAGATCTCAATTGCATCAACTCTAATGGCTACCGTGTCGTGATACCTATCACTACCTCGATCACATGTATTGTTGAATCTGCCAAATCAGAGTAACACATATTATCTTGGTAGGGTACGGAGGGACAATTTTGGTCCCGCTTATCAACGCATGGGCGAGTACAAACTCAATTAGATTGAGTATTCCTAGTTAACTCGGTTGGATCGAGTACAATTATAGGCATTCTTCTAACGGTTGGAAAGATAGGACATAAATCACATTTATATTAATTCTTGGGCGTATTAGCCAAAGCTAACTCAAGTTTTAATATAACTGTGGATAATGATCCTATAAACAAGAGTTGCATAGAGATGTAATTGGTAAATCGTTACCTCCTGATTATACTAAATCTTGGGCGTATTAGCCAAAGCTAACTCAAGGGTTAGTATGATGTGGATCTTATCCCACATGAATTATAGAATTCAGTGGGAGCATCATTTAGTTAAAGGCCTAATTAAATGATTTAAAAGAATATGATAATTTATTTTCTGCATTTTTTTGTTGTAGATAATCATGACGTCGAATACGAACACCTTCTCTCTGCGTTCTGTCCTTGAGAAGGCAAGCTCAACGGAGCAAATTTCCTAAACTGGTATAGGAACTTGAGAATAGTTCTCACCCAGGAACGTAAACTGTACGTTCTGGAGCAGCCCATTCCGGAGGCTCCTCCTGCCAATGCCACGCGAGCAGACAAAGATGCTTACAAGAAGCATCAAGATGATGCATTAGATGTGTCCTGTCTAATGCTTGCGACCATGAACTCTGAGCTTCAGAAGCAACACGAGTTGATGGGCGCTTACGATATGGTTGAACATCTTCGTCAAATGTATCAAGGACAAGCGAGGCATGAGAGATTTGAGATCTCAAGGGCACTATTTCAGTGCAAGATGTCAGATGGAGCTCCCGTAGGCCCATATGTACTCAAAATGATTGGGTACATAGAAAACCTACAGATGTTGGGATTTCCACTTGGCCAAGAGCTGGCCACTGACCTGATCTTGCAATCCTTTCCGGATAGCTATAGTCATTTCGTTCTTAACTACAATATGAATGAAATTGACAAGCCATTGCCCGAGCTGCTTAGCATGTTGAGAACTGCTGAGTTGAACTTTAAGAAGGCTAAGCCCCACTCTGTTCTGATGGTCCAAAAACACAAGGGCAAGGGCAAGCCCAAAGGCAAGGGAAAGTCCAAAGCCAAGGGCAAAGGCAAGGCACTAAAGCCTAAAGGATGGGTCACCAAGGATGTTACCTGCTTCCACTGCGGTTAGACCGGGCACTGGAAGAGGAACTGCAAGGTGTACCTGGAAGATCTTAAGAAGAAGCGAAGTGAGACTTCCACTTCAGGTATATATGTTATAGAAGTCAATCTATCTATTTCTTCATCATGGGTATTAGATACCGGATGTGCTTCTCACATTTGTACTAATGTGCAGGCACTGAGAAATAGCAGGGCATTGGCGAAGGGCGAGGTGGACCTACGCGTAGGCAATGGAGCACGGGTTGCTGCTGTTGCTATAAGGACTTATTTTCTATCTCTACCCTCTGGGCTTGTATTAGAGTTGGATGATTGTTGTTATGTGCCTGCATTAACTAAGAACTTAATTTCAGTTTCTTGTTTGGACAAGAAAGTTTTCTCTATTATAATAAAGGACAAATGTTGTTCAGTTTATTTAAAATATATGTTCTATTGTAGTGCACCTCTGATGAACGGACTCTACATTCTAGACCTTGAAAGCCCTATCTATAACATTAATACCAAGAGGTTCAAGTCAAATGGCGTGAATCAAACCTATCTCTGGCACTGTCGCTTAGGTCATATAAATGACAAACGCTTATCCCAGCTCCATAAAAATGGTTTGCTGGACTCATTTGATTTTAAATCATATGAGACATGTGAGTCATGCCTACTGGGAAAGATGACCAAGACTCCCTTTAGTGGGAACAGCGAAAGAGCGACTGATTTGTTAGGACTCATACATAGTGATGTATGTGGCCCTTTCAATGTCGCTGCTAGAGGCGGTTATAGGTACTTCATCACATTTACTGATGACTTCAGTAGATATGATTATGTGTATTTGATGACACATAAGTCAGAATCCTTTGAAAATTTCAAAGAATTCAAGAATGAAGTACAGAACCAGCATGGCAAGAGTATTAAGATACTTCGATCAGATCGAGGTGGAGAATACCTTAGCCATGAGTTTCATGACTATCTAGCTGAGTGTGGGATTCTATCCCAACTCACTCCTCCTGGAACACCACAGTGGAATGGTGTATCTGAAAGGAGGAATTGTACCCTATTAGATATGGTACGATCTATGATGAGTCACACAGATCTTCCGACATTCCTTTGGGGCTATGCTCTAGATACGACAGCTTTTATACTCAACCGAGTTCCATCCAAGGCCGTGATAAAGACACCATATAGGAGATGGATTAGGAGAGATTCCACATGGTCATGTTTTGATCCTTGCATGACCCTTACACGGGCGTGTGGATTCTGCATGGCCATGACTTGGCCCTTGTATGGCCTTGCATGGCTATATCTCATGGAAACTCCTTTTAGGCCATCAAGATGTGGTTTTCTATGGTTGATATCTTCAGCAAAGTTGTAGATCTTGAAGTTATCTATATTTTGATATAAAGAATAGCCTATAACTCTAATAAAAAAAAAGTTATGGTTATTTTACTTTCAGTCTGCAGTATAAAAAAATTCACATGACCTCCACATGACATCCACACGGCTATGTGGATTCAACACTACCAGAAAATAGGGAAAACTTGATTTTCACATGGCTGTGTGAGGTCTACATGGTCCGGACACTTTGGAGGCTCTAAACTCTGTTTAAGCTCCAATTTTACTCCAAATCATGTTCTGTCAATAAAAAAACAAGCAAAAAGTAGATCTCGAAACAAAAGGAGTGGAAATATGATATTATAAAGAAATAGGATGCAATAAACATATATTATACTCATGAAATACAAGTTGATGTGCATCAAAATATGCATAAAAGTGTATATAATATATGCACATCACACCCCCAGACTTAAACTTTTGTTTATCCTCAATCAAAACATGAAATCTAGATTTATATGTGCAGATGGCATGTAATAATCCCTAGTGAATCAATATAAACCTATCATATAGTTTCATTGATGAGCATGATACAAAAATTATTTGAGTGTGGCCTAAGTAGAAGTTCTCCGTGCTAAGTGCGATGAGTGGCTTAACTTTCTCAAGTGTCAATCTATAAACCTAATTAATTTTACATGTAACTTTGTTCCTCGTACTTTCGGCAATAGGTACTTACTTGTCACAAGGAAGATTTGTCCCTCACAAAAAATGCTATGCACCCTCTACACAGGGTCTCAAAGGAATACTCAATATCAAGAGAAATATAGTATTTATTTTCCCAATAACCTAACTTGGTCTCAAAGAGGTAAATTACTAGTTTCCACTCATGATAACTATTTTTTTATTGCTTGTTATTTTTTTCATTCTTTGAATGTTTGTAAAGTATCAAACTTGAACAAACCTTCATTTTTTTGGGGAATTGGTTTTTCTAAAAGACCTTGCATGATCTGAATTTATCCAATAACCAAAATGTAGTTGAGAGGTCACCATAAAAGTAAGAGTACTAGTCCAGATATCTATCATCAAAGTCAAGAATAATGTAAAGAGATCCTAAAACTAGGTCAACATTCAAATTCTTCTAGTAATAACAATCCTCACTTCATGCTACCATGGATAGGAAAACATAGATCAATAGACATATTAGTATACTAAATCACACAACATAAATATCTTGATAAAACGTGCTAGCATTTTACTATGACGAACAAATAGTAATGACATGATGAGTGATGCAACTAGCAAAAATTTTATTATGTAAAAATAAATGTGCAAAAACTAAACTACAACCCAAAATATCCCCCTAGACTTAAATTTTTCATTGACTCAATGAAAACTAGATATGAAATATGGAGGAGACTTTAAAGTTAAAGAAGTTACCAAGTGATAAGCTCCAAATGAAAAGAAGATATATAAGAAAAATTAAGTAGAAGATTTGGATTTATTATGAAAAAAGAAATACAGCTAGAAAGTGTTGAGTTTTTCGGGCCGCGAAAATCGCTTTTCGCGTCGCGGAAACCCCGAATCACCCATAGCCGTAGATCCGTGCAAGGAAAAACCGAATGAAGTACAAGTACGAGTTTCAAAATTTTAGATCTACTCCTAGATCTATGTGTTGAGAACTTTTACCTTTGAAGCGTGCCCTCGCAAAATTCCCGCTCGTCCAAGGTACGTGTCGGATCTCCAAAGTATCAAGGTAGATACTTCTCTAGTGATATCCACACGAACAAGGAGCTCTAGCACTCAAGGATGGAGAAGAGAGACCCCAAGTGTGCTAGCACTCTCTCTAGGGCTCTCGGATGGGAAAGGAAGAAGAAAGGAAAGCAAAGAAGAGAATACAATACACTCCTCTAAAATATTACCTTTCTTCTTGGACTTCTTGGATTAATTCACTCACCCACCTTCTTCCACCATGAAAAAGTACACGGCAACCTCTAGAGAAGGAGAAAGAAGAGACCAAGGAAGAAGAAGAATCAAGCATTCAACACACATAATTACCACAAAATAAAAACTCCTCTCATAAAGTGTGTGGCCGGCCACACAATGAAAACCTCCCTCATTAATGTGGCCGGCCACATTAATGCAAAGAGGAAGGTGTAACCTCCATGAGGTGGCACACCTCATGAGGTGGAGGTGATGTGGCAACTATGTGTCATGCCATGTAGGATGAGTCAACCTACATGATGTGGCAATGCATTAAGTCAAACTTGATGTTTCAACATCCATTTGGTCAAGTCAAAATTGACCAATTTTCTTCCTTGTTGAGTTAAATCCAACCTTTGATTCAAGTCAATTTCAATTTAATGAATCTCAATTCATTAATATAAATTTACTCAATGAATCAAATTTAAATTAGACTCATTCAACAATTGAATCTAATTGAGTCTAACTCAATAAGTCTAACTTGAACCCAATCTTTGGTGCATCGTATGAACCTAATCTAATTAGTTAATCATATGAACCTAATCTCCATCCACTTGTTCTTTGTGTGTGACCCAATAGGTTCTTGTAACGTTGGCAATGTTTCTAAACTCCTTTAGAAACATAAGCAATGAGCGGCATCTAGCAATACATCATTGCTACCCAAGTTACAAGAATGTTGAGATCCAACATCACCTTGTGACTACTAATTGTGACTCCTCACAATATGTGACATTGTCCTTCTATCCTAGACATCTAGATTGATCAATGTGAGGCATAGACCGTGTCATCCTCTAATCAATCTAAATCTTGAACTCTAAGTAGACTCACTCGATCAAATGCGCTCAACATCTAATGTTGACTCATTTGGGCATGGCCATGCACTTAGTGGTCTCACTCTATCAAGAATACCGATGTCGCTCCCGTCATATGGGAGGGATAGATCCCATCTACATCACTCACATCCATCTACATAATTCGTTATATACCCAGTAATCGCCTTTATAATCCACCCAGTTACGGGTGACGTTTGACGAAACCAAAGTACATAACTCCTTATGTAGGGATCCATGGTGACTTCAGGTCTAAGGACTAATAGTCATACTAATAGCCACATGATAAAGTATATGACACTCATATAACGATCCATGATACTTTCTCATGGCGGATCATTCAGTATACACTCTCTAATGCATACCCATGTGTCAGCTTGATATCTCTATATCCATGACTTGTGAGATCAAGTCATCGAGCTGACCTACATGCTAGTCTTATTGTATTAACATTGTCCCTGAATGTTAATACTCGACTAGGAATGATTTAGAGTAGTGTTCCCTATATCATCTCACTATCGATTCAACTAATCGATTGATATAGGTATGCACCTTCTACTCAAGGACGCTATTATACTTAGTCTATTTGGCACTAATACAAATAAGTATAATAACCAAACAAATGCCTTTATTAATATACAAGAATATGATATACATGAGTCCATACAATCATCAAATGATTGGCTCTAGGGCTCTAACTAACAGAAAGAACTAAAAACATAAATAGAAATAAGATTGAACTTGGGTTGCCTTCCAAGAAGCCCTTGTTTAAGATCATTAGCCCAACCCCTTATTCGGTCTACTTAAATCATAATCTTGCCGAAGTGAGATACCTCCGAACTTTTCGGCTAGTGGCCCAAAATACGGAGGGAGCTTTCATCGTGGAAATCACATCTTGAGGAATTGCTCTCTCCTTCTTCTTCTCCTTAAAGATTCTTCTTGACAGTTGAAGAAGGTTCACTTGAATTACCCAGGCCAAGAGTGCGGTGATCATAGTTAATGTTGAGGTCTTGTTATGATGAAAGTGAAGTACAGGCAAAGGTGGGAGTGTCCAGCCTTGTGGTCTCTGGCTTCCCACAATTTCCCACTCGGAGTACTGCACACAAATATTAACATCTGCTTCCTCTATAATCCCATCATCACTCAAGCATGTACTATCTAAAGTTGCAGCAAGAATAATTGCAAGACTAGTTAAAGATACATCAATGGTCCTATCAGTGTTTGGAGTATCATCAAATATATCATCACCATGCAAGGCAGTAGAGGAGTCCTGTAGAACTACAAAATCATGATCACAGTCGCCTTAAGCTTTACATTCCATCCCCTCCAAATCATCCTTTAACTGAGGCTCTGAATTTGGACTTGGCACATCACCTTGCTATAGGGATTGAAGAAACAATATCCCCTCTTGCATCAAGAGCTCCTCTAATTCTTGTATTTTGGTCTTCATCTGACTAGGAGTCTTGGGAGTTCTTCTAGTCAGTCAACTCATAATTGTAGTCTATTTAATAATAAATCATATTAAAATTCTAATGGACTATGATTTACTTGAAAAGACTGCTCAACACTTTGAATGTTGCTGTACTCAAAATCTATCCCATCATGATTGAAGTGTTGAGGTGAGTTAGGGATATGCTGCTATGGAATTAACTTCTCATCCTCCTCAGAAGTATGCTGGGGTTAAAAGTTCTGAGTTTGATGATCTCCCCAGTCATAACCAGAAGTGCTAGGAACTGAATCATATATATTTTGATGTACATGTTGGAATAGATTCTGAAGTTCCATGGAGGAGGTAATAGTATTTTGGAAAAACTGACATATAGCAACTAGATGGGATGAACTGCCACAAACCATATAACATCAGTTGGTTCTGAGGAAGGGCCAGCTTCATTTTGGAAGAGGTGGCACATGGCAAGCGGATGGGTTAGACTTACCACATGTTGTGCAGTTGTTCACATTTTGCTTGTCATCTGAAGAATCTCTTACATTGAGCCCTCTAGGTTACTAAGAATACCAATCCATAGCTAAAGAAAATTTCTGATCTCACCTAAAATAAAAGCAATAAACTCACAAGACATGGTGAGTAATCATCACATACATATGGATATAAAAAATCTAAAATAATCAAGGCACTCAACCAATTTTTGTATTGATTTTAAAAAAAATAAATGCAGGATTTAAAAACAAGAAGGAAAGTGCATAATGAAAACAGGAAAGAAAATGAAAAAAGTAAAAGAAAAAAGAAAAATGGCTAGAGTAACTCATTATTAATCAACTAATGTCAATCAAAACAGTCCCCCGACAACGGTGGCAAGAACTTATTGCGAACTGCAAGTGCACAATTACATCGTCAGTAATATAAAAGATATTGAACATACAGGAACTGTTGATTAAGTACTAGTTAACTTCGCACAGTGAATTATCTAGACAATTGAACGTTTGGTTGGAAAAGAGAGTAAGAGAAAGATTAAGGAGAAGAAGAGAGAAAAGGAATAAGAGAGTATAGATGGAGATGGATGGTGAATGATAAATGCTACGATTTCAGTTTCGTTATGGTGCTAGTTAATGTCCCTATGCATTGTGTAGGGTCTTTCGGGCCGCAAAAATCACTTTTTGCGTTGTGGAAACCCCGAAATCCCATGCCACTGGATCCGTGCGAATATTAAATTTTTTCATGTACGTGTTTTCTAATCCTAGATCTACTTTAGATCTACATGTTTAAAAGTTTATACGTTTGATGCGAAGCCCTTCGTTTATCCCACTCGTCCAAGAAGATGCAGGATTTCAAGGGTGTCAAGTGAACACCCCTCTATGTGTATCCACACGAACAATTAGGTGAAGAGGAAACCTTAGAGTGTGTTAGCACTCTTTGAGGGTTTCGGCCAAGGAGGAGGAGAGGGAGAGAAGAAGAAACAAGGAGAAATAATAATGATCGATTATGAAAATAAGAGTAAAAATGTCTTAAGTATTTTCATCTAATGAAAATACTTAATGCTCATTAACACCATTAATGAACCTCATTAATGAGCCTTAATGAATATTCATTCTCCATTAAATGGTCATTTTGAAACTCATTTGAAATTTGAATCTAAAATTCAAATTGAATTCCATTTATCATTGAATTCAAAATTCAATGAATATCATCATTAAGCCTCACTTGAGTCTAACTCAAGTCTAGCCTCACTTGAGTCTAACTCAAGTCTAACTCAATCAAGTCTTACTCAATTAATCTAATTTGGATTACTCATAATCCAATTCGATTCATCACATGAACCTAATCCTCTTGGTTCATCATATGAACCGAATCTCCATCTAATTGTCCTTTGTGTGTGACCCTATAGGTTCTTGTAACATTGGCAATGCTCCTAAACTCATTTAGAAGCATAAGTAATGAGTTGTATTTTGCAACACATCATTACTACCCAAGTTACAAGAATGTTGAGATCCAACATCACCTTGTGAGTACTAATTGTGACTCTTCACAATATATGACAATGTCCTTCTATCCTTGACATATAGATTGATTAATGTGAGGCATAGACCATGTCATCCTCTAATCAATCTAAATCTTGAACTCCAAGTAGACTCACTCTAATCAAATGAGCTCAATATCTCATATTGACTTATTTGGGCATGGCCATGCACATAGTGATCTCACTCTATCAAGAATAATGATGTCACTCCCGTCATATATGAGGGATAGATCCCATCTACATCACTCACATCCCTCCGTATAATTTGTTACATACCTAGTAATCACTTTTATAGTCCACCCAGTTATGGGTGACGTTTGACGAAGCCAAAGTATGCAACTTCTTATGTAGGGAACCATAGTGACTTTAGGTCCAAGGACTAGTAGTCATACTAATAGCCACATGAGAAAGTATATGACACTCATATAACGATCCATGATACTTTCTCATAGCGGGTCATTCAGTATACATTCTCCAATGCATACCCATGTGTCAACTTGATATCTCTATATCCATGACTTGTGAGATCAAGTCATTGAGTTGACCTACATGCTAGTCTCATCGCATTAACATTGTCCCTGAATGTTAATACTTAACTAGGAATAATTAAGAGTAGTGTTTCCTATATCATCTCACTATCGATTCAACCAATCGATTGATATAGGCAAGAACCTTCTACTCATGGACGCTATTATACTTAGTTATTTGGCACCAATACAAGTAAGTATAATAACCAAAACAAAAGCCTTTATATATATAGGAATATGTTACAATGAGTCCACACAATAATCATCATATGATTGGCTCTAGGGCTCTAACTAACAATCTCCCACTAGCATTAGTGCCAATCAGTGTAGGCTCTAAGACCCAATGACCTAGTGTGACCATCATGCTTTCTCTGTGCCAAAGCCTTGGTCAAGGGATCAGCAATGTTAGCCTCTGTGAGTACTCTCTTCACATCTCCTCTATCGATGATCTCTCGAATGAGATGGAAGCGCCGTAGTATGTGTTTAGTCCGCTGGTGTGAGCGAGTTTCCTTAGCCTGTGCAATTGCTCCATTGTTGTCACAATAGAGCTCTATCGTATCGGCTATGCTAGGAACCACCCCAAGCTCAGTAATGAACTTGCGGATCCAAACTGCCTCCTTTGCTGCTTCTGATGCAGCAATATACTCGGTCTCTGTTGTAGAATCAGTGACTGTGTCCTGCTTCGAACTCTTCCAGCTTACAACACCACCATTTATGCAAAACACGAACCCAGACTGCGATCGATAATCATCCTGGTCAGTTTAGAAGCTAGCATCACTGTAACCCTTTACAGCTAGCTCGTCATCGCCTCCATATATCAAGAAATATTCTTTAGTCCTTCTCAAGTACTTAATAATATTCTTGACCGCTATCCAGTGACTTTCACCTGGATCTGACTGGTATCTGCTCGTCATGCTCAAAGCATACGAGACATCAGGATGAGTACATAGCATGGTGTACATGATAGATCCTATGGCTAAAGCATAAGGGATCTGATCCATGCGGTCTCTCTCCTCTCTAGAAGAGGGACCTTAAGTCTTCGAAAGACTCACACTATGTGACATCGGCAGAAATCCCTTCTTGGAGTTCTGCATGGCAAACTGTAGTACTACCTTGTCAATATATGTACTCTGACTTAGGCCAAGCAATCTCCTAGATCTATCTCTATAGATCTTTATGTCTAGAATGCGGGATGCTTCACCAAAGTCCTTCATTGAGAAACAAGTCCCTAGCCAAGTCTTTACAGACTGCAGCAAAGGGATGTCGTTCCCAATGAGTAGTATGTCATCCACATACAATACAAGGAAGACAAATGTGCTCCCTACAACCTTCTTGTAGACACAAGGTTCATCTTCATTCTTGATAAAACCAAACTATTTGATTGTATCATCGAATCGAAGATTCCATCTCCGAGAAGCTTGCTTTAGTCCATAAATGGACTTATGCAGCTTGCATACTCTGCCAGTATGCTGTGGATCTACAAAAACCTCAGGTTGTGTCATGTACACATCCTCGAGCAGGTTTCCATTCAGAAACATGGTTTTGACATCCATCTGCCAGATCTCATAATCGTGGTACGATGCAATAGCAAGCATAATCCGAATGGACTTAAACATCGCTACTGGAGAAAAGGTTTCATCATAGTCAATACCATAAATTTGCTTGAAACCTTTACCTACCAGACGACCCTTATATATAAGTTCATCCATGTCAGTCTTTCTCTTAAAGACTCACTTACACCCAATGGGTTTCAACCCTTCAGGTGAATCAACCAAAGTCCATACTTGGTTGGTGTACATGGATTCCATTTTGGATCTCATGGCTTCTAGCCATAACTCAGAATATAGTCTCATCACAGCTTCCTGATAAGAGGTAGGCTCATCCTCAATGAGCACAATGGCATCATGGTCAGACAAGAGAAATGAATATTCTCAGGCTGACGACGTACCCTATCAGACCTGTGAAGAGATAGGTCTACTTGAACTGGTTGTTGTTCCACAACTCCTTGTGGGACAACATCATCCACAACACTTTGTGGTTCTAGTTCAACTTCCATCGAGGCTTCAGTGCTATGGTCAATATCTTGAACTTCTTCAAGATCGAATGTACTCCCACTAGTTTTTCTAGAAACAAAATCCCTTTCTAGAAATACCCCAGTCTTAGCCACAACTACTTTGTATTGACTGGGAATGTAGAAGTAATATACCTTAGTTTCCTTGGGATATCCAATAAAATAGCACTTATCGGATTTGGTTCCCAGTTTGTCTGAGACTTGACGTCGAACGTAAGCCTCACAACCCCAAATCCTCATAAAAGACACCTAGGTGTCTCTCCCAGTCCATATTCTATATGGTGTCTTTATCACAGCCTTGGATGGAACACGGTTGAGTATGAAGGATGTTGTTTCCAGAGCATAACCCCAAAGTGAGATAGGAAGATCAGTATGACTCATCATAGACCGTACCATATCTGATAGGGTACGATTTCTCCTTTCGGATACACCATTTCACTGTGGTGTTCCAGGAGGAGTGAGTTGGGATAGAATCCCACACTCAGCTAGATAGTCACGAAACTCATGGCTAAGGTATTCACCACCTCGATCTGATCGAAGTATCTTAATACTCTTGTCAAGCTGGTTTTGTACTTCATTCTTGAATTCTTTGAAATTTTTAAAGGATTCTGACTTTTGTGTCATCAGATACACATAGTCATATCTACTGAAGTCATCAGTAAATATAATGAAGTACCTATAACCACCCTTGGCAGCAACATTGAAAGGGCCACATACATCACTATGTATAAGTCCTAACAAGTCAGTTGCTCTCTTGCTGTGTCCACTAAAGGGAGTCTTGGTCATCTTGCCCAGTAGGCATGACTAACATGTCTCATATGATTCAAAATCAAATGAGTCCAGCAAACCATCTTTATGGAGCTAGGATAAACGTTTGTCATTTATATGACCTAAGCGATAGTGCAAGAGATAGGTTTGGTTCATTTCATTTGATTTAAACCTTTTGATATTTATGTTATAGATGGGGTTCTCTAAGTCTAGAATATAGAGTCCGTTAATCAGAGGTGCACTACAATAGAACATATCATTTAAATAAACTGAACAACATTTGTTCTTTATTATAAATGAAAAGCCTTTCTTGTCCAAACAAGAAATTGATATAATGTTCTTAGTAAGAGCAGGCACATAACAACAATCATCTAATTCTAATACAAGCCCAGAGGGAGGAGATAGAGAATAAGTCCCTACAGTAACAGCAGCAACCCGTGCTCCATTGCCTACGCGTAGGTCCACCTCGCCCTTCGTCAATGATCTACTATTTCTCAGCGCCTGCACATTAGTACAAATGTGAGAAACACATCCGGTATCTAATACCCATGATGAAGAAATAAATAGATTGACTTCTATAACATATATACCTGAAGTGGAAGTCTCACTTCTCTTCTTCTTAAGATCTTCCAGGTACACTTTGCAGTTCCTTTTCCAGTTCCCGGTCTGACCGCAGTGGAAGCAAGTAGCATCCTTGGCAACCCCTCCTTTGGGTTTCAATGCCTTGCCTTTGCCCTTGGCTTGGGACTTTTCCATGCCTTTAGGCTTGCCCTTGCCTTTGTGCCTTTTCACCATCAGAATGGAGTTTGGCTTAACCTTCTTAAGGTTGAGCTCAGCAGTTCTCAACATGCTAAGCAGCTCGGGCAGTGGCTTGTCAATTTCGTTCATGTTGTAATTCATGACAAATTAACTGTAGCTCTCTGGCAATGACTGTAAGATCAAGTCAGTGGCCAGCTCTTGGCCAAGGGGAAAACCCAACCTTTGTAGGTTTTATATGTACCCAATCATCTTGAGTACATATGTACCTACAGGAGTCCCGTCTTGCATCTTGCACTGAAACAATGCCTTAGAGATCTCGAATCTCTCGTGCCTTGCTTGTCCTTGATATAGTTAACGAAGATGTTCAACCATATCATAAGCACCCATCAACTCGTGTTGCTTCTGAAGCTCAGAGTTCATGGTCGCGAGCATGAGACAGGACACATCTAATACGTCATCTTGATGCTTCTTGTAAGCATCTCGGTCAGCTCGCGTGGCAGTGGCAGGAGGTGCCTCAGGAATGGGTTTCTCTAGGATGTACAGTTTTCGTTCCTGTGTGAGAACTATTCTCATATTCTTGCACCAGTCCAGGAAGTTAGCTCCATTGAGCTTATCCTTATCGAGGATAAAACGCAAGGAGAAGGAGTTCGTGTTTGACGACATGACAATCTACAACAAAAAAATACAGAAAATAAATATCATATTCCAATTATCATTTAATTAGGCTTTTAATTAAACGATACTCCCACTGAATTATAGAACTTTTGTAGAATCAAGTCAGGAATGTGGTCAAACCACACTTACTAGATTCTAACCAACTAGCTATAATTTTGTGGAACAAGATCCACATCATACTACGCCTTGAGTTAGCTTTGGCTAAATCGCCCAAGACTTAGTATGATTGGTAGGTAACTAATTACCAATTACATCTCTATGCAACTCTTGTTTATAGGATCAAGATCCGCATGTATATTAAAACTTGAGTTAGCTTTGGCTAAATCACCCAAGATTTAATATAAATGTGTTTTTGTCCTATCTTCCAACTATTGGATAATGCCTACAGTTAAATCCGATTTAACTAGTTATACTCAATCTAATTGAGTTTGTCGTCACCCAAGCGTTGATAGGCGGGACCAAGTTTGTCCCTCCACACCCTACCAAGATAATATGTGTTGCTCTGCTTTGGCAGATTCAATAACAACATGTGATCGAGGTAGTGATGGGTATCACGGCATGGTAGGCATTTTGAGTTGACATGATTTAGATCTAATCTAATCGTTAATGTGTATCATATACGTGATTTAGATCTAATCTAATCATGGTGCATCATATACGCGATTTAGATCTAATCTAATCGTTAAGGCACTAATTAATTACTCTACTCTAGCATGCATCACATACACACACACAAGCAATTAATTAAATTGTGATTAGTCATGGGCCTACTACGATCTTCTCAAACCAATGAGAAGATCGGATGGTCAACCTAGGGTCAATAGCTTCTCCAAGCTCCTCCCTTTGACCACCATGTGTTTCTCGCACCCTCCTCGTAACTCCTCCTCGAGTGGACCTTCCACCACTTCAATTTTTGTACATTACAAATTTAAAAATCGAGTTACATTCGAGTCTAAACTATTTACAATGGGAATATAAAATAAAGGAAGGCACGACGCGCAGGTCGTGATCATATACAACACGTACAAACACACAAAATGGCACGCAGGTCATATTATGAATTACAACACATTTTGTCCAATCTTATTGATTATTTGGGCCATGACCATCACAAAAATTATACATAATTCTAAATTATGTTATTTCCATAATTTCATATTCTTATATAAATAAAGGCATTTATTTTGGTTATTATACTTACTTGTATTGGTGCCAAATAAACTAAGTATAATAGCGTCCTTGAGTAGAAGGTTCTTACCTATATCAATCGATTGGTTGAATCGATAGTGAGATGATATAGGGGACACTACTCTTAATCATTGCTAGTTGAGTATTAACATTCAAGGACAATGTTAATGCAATAAGACTAGCATGTAGGTCAACTCGATGACTTGATCTCACAAGTCATGGATATAGAGATATCAAGTTGACACATGGGTATGCATTGGAGAATGTATACTGAATGACCCACCATGAGAAAGTATCATGGATCGTTATATGAGTGTCATATACTTTCTTATGTGGCTATTAGTATGACTACTAGTCCTTGGACCTGAAGTCACCATGGTTCCCTACATAAGGAGTTATGTACTTTGGTTTCGTCAAATGTCACCCGTAACTGGGTGGACTATAAAGGCGATTACTGGGTATGTAACGAATTATGCAGAGGGATGTGAGTGATGTAGATGGGATCTATCCCTCCTATATGACGGGAGAGACATCGATATTCTTGATAGAGTGAGACCACGAAGTGCATGGCCATGTCCAAATGAGTCAGTATGAGATATTGAGCTCATTTGATTTAGTGAGTCTAATTGGAGTTCAAGATTTAGATTGGTCAGAGGATGACACGATCTATGCCTCACATTGATCAATCTAGATGTCTAGGATAGAAGGACACTTGTCATATATTGTGAGGAGTCACAATTAGTAGTCACAAGGTGATGTTGGATCTCAACATTCTTGTAACTTGGGTAGTAATGATATGTTGCTAGATACCGCTCATTACTTATGCTCCTAAATGGGTTTAGGGGCATTGCCAACGTTACAAGAACCTATAGGGTCATACACTAAGGACAATTTGATGGAGATTAGGTTCATATGATGATCCAAAAGGATTAGATTCATGTGATGAATCAAATTGGATTAAGAGTAATCCTAATTGGGCTAATTGAGTTGGACTCAAATTGATTCATGTGTTCAATGAGTCTAATTTAGATTATGACTCATTGAATCAATTTAATTAAATGAATTAGATTCATTATATTAAATTGGCTTGAATTAAATGGTTGGATTAGATCAACCTGTAGGATCGAAAAGAATTTAGATATCTCCACAATAGCATGATATTGTCCACTTTGGGCCTAGACCCTCATGGCTTTGCTCTTGGGCTCTCCCCAAAAGGCATCATGCCAATGGAGATATCTTTTCTCTTATAAACCCATGATCTTTCCCATGTGTTTCCAATATGGGACTATGTTTGCAACCTTGCAACCCCAACAATCCCCCCCCCCCCTCAAACAAAGGACCATAGGCTTCCCACGTCTGATCCTCGACCCACCAGGTCTTCCTGCCCCTCGGTCCACCCAACCTACTAGGACTTCCTTGCCTAGTCGCAACTAGGACTTCCTGCCTGGTGTCTGGTCCTCTTGATCCGAACATAGGAGCCCTCACTTTCTTTGTTCGAGATCAATATTGTACCCACATGGCTCAATCAGACCATAGCTCTTGTGCACAGTCGAGGGTTAAACCTTTTGATAGTCCGGGCTCTGATACCAATTGTAGGATCGAAAAGAATTTAGATATCTCCACAATAGCATGATATTGTCCACTTTGGGCCTAGACCCTCATGGCTTTGCTCTTGGGCTCTCCCCAAAAGGCCTCATGCCAATGGAGATATCTTTTCTCTTATAAACCCATGATCTTTCCCATGTGTTTCCAATATGGGACTATGTTTGCAACCTTGCAACCCCAACACAACCATGAGAGAGATTAAGTCAAGTTTGACTTGACTTGAGAGGAAGAGGAAGAGTCAAGTTTGACTTGACTATTTGCCACCTCACTTGTGAGTTGGCATTAAGTGGCCAATGATGATGTGCCACATCATCATGTTTAGTACATGTGTGTGCCACCTAATGGAGGTTACAAATTCCCTTTCAATTTAATGTGGCTGGCCACATTAAATGAGAAGGAGTTACACATGTGTGGCAGACCACTTTGTGAATGAATGGAATTCATTTTTCATTCAAGGCATTATTCCATCATCTTCTTCCTTGCTCCAATTCTTCTCTCCCTCTCCTCTCCATTGCCGAGACCTTCTTGGAGTGCTAGCACACTCTAAGGTTCTCCCTCTATCGATTTTTTCGTGTGGATACTTCTAGAGGGTTGTCTACTTTGACAACCTTGAGATACGACACCTTGGACGAGCGGGATTTGCGAAAGGCGCGCATCAAGGGTAAAACTCATACTCTAATGCTGATCTAGAGTTTGCAAAATCATACTCGTAGGTTTTTCGAAATTTTATTCTTCGCACGGATCCGGTGGCGGGGGTTTCGGGGTTTCCGCAACGCGAAAAAGCGGTTTTCGCGGCCCGAAAGACCCGACACACCCCTTCATGTGTATCCACACGAACAATTAGGTGGAGAGGAAACCTTAGAGTGTGCTAGCACTCTTTGAGGGTTTCGGCCAAGGAGGAGGAGAGGGAGAGAAGAAGAAGCAAGGAGGAATAATAATGATCGATTATGAAAATAATTGTAAAAATTGCTTAAGTATTTTCATCTAATGAAAATACTTAATGCTCATTAACACCATTAATGAGCCTCATTAAAGAGCCTTAAGGAATATTTAATGAATATTCATTCTTCATTAAATGGTCATCTTGAAACTCATTCGAAATTTGAATCTAAAATTCAAATTGAATTCCATTTATCATTGAATTCAAAATTCAATGAATATCATCATTAAGCCTCACTTGAGTTTAACTCAAGTCTAGCCTCACTTGAGTCTAACTCAAGTCTAGCCTCACTTGAGTCTAACTCAAGTCTAACTCAATCAAGTCTTACACAATTAATCTAATTTGGATTACTCTTAATCCAATTCGGTTCATCACATGAACCTAATCCTCTTGGTTCATCATATGAACCGAATTTCCGTCTAATTGTCCTTTGTGTGTGACCCTATACGTTCTTGTAACATTGGCAATGCTCCTAAACTCATTTAGAAGTAAAAGTAATGAGTGGTATCTAGCAACACATTATTAATACCCAAGTTACAAAAATGTTGAGATCCAACATCACCTTGTGACTATTAATTGTGACTCTTCACAATATATGACAATGTCCTTCTATCCTTGACATCTAGATTGATCAATGTGAGGCATAGACCGTGTCATCCTCTAATCAATCTAAATCTTGAACTCCAAGTACACTCACTCTAATCAAATGAGCTCAATATCTCATATTGACTCATTTGGGCATGGTCATGCACTTAGTGCTCTCACTCTATCAAGAATAATGATGTCACTCCCATCATATAGGAGGGATAGATCCCATCTACATCACTCACATCCCTCCGCATAATTTGTTACATACCCAGTAATCGCCTTTATAGTCCACCCAGTTACGGGTGACGTTTGACGAAGCCAAAGTATGCAACTCCTTATGTAGGGAACCATGGTGACTTCAGGTCCAAGGACTAGTAGTCTTACTAATAGCCACATGAGAAAGTATATGACACTCATATAACGATCCATGATACTTTCTCATGGCGGGTCATTCAGTATACATTCTCTAATGCATACCCATGTGTCAACTTGATATCTCTATATCCATGACTTGTGAGATCAAGTCATCGAGTTGACCTACATGCTAGTCTAATCGTATTAACATTGTCCCTGAATGTTAATACTTGACTAGGAATGATTAAGAGTAGTGTTCCCTATATCATCTTACTATCGATTCAACCAATCGATTGATATAGGTAAGAACCTTCTACTCAAGGATGCTATTATACTTAGTTATTTGGCACCAATACAAGTAAGTATAATAACCAAAACAAAAGTCTTTATGTATATAGGAGTATGTTACAATGAGTCCATACAATAATCATCATATGATAGGCTCTAAGGCTCTAACTAACACATTGTTTGTAACACCCATAGGGTACTAAGCAAGATTTTAGATATTTTTATCTTGAATAAATATAGGCCTTATATGTAAAATTTCAAAAACAATAAAAATAATAGAACCAAAAAGAGATGACCAAAGTTTGAACCTTGGATCTCTTACTAGATACATATATGTGTTAACCAATAGACCAAGAGAAGATATTGTTAGAAAGAGAAGTGACAATATAGTTAAGAGTAAGAAAAGATTTTCTTTCATTTAGAAGGAGAAGTTGGAGTTGCCTTCGACCTCTCAAATGAAAAGATGAGCCTTGCTTTTTCTCTTCATTTAGAGTGAGTAAAAGAAGGGAGAAGGAAAAATGTATTTTCCCTTCCTCCTCTCATGTAGAATAAAAGGAGAAATTAAAGAAGAGAGTTCATTTTTCTCTTCCTCCTCCCTCCTTCTCTCCACCGTGACCAAGCCCTTCCCCACCTCCTTGCCGAAACCCAAGCAAAGGAAGGCTCCTCTCTAGGAAGGCTCCACAAGCAAGGTCTCTTCCCTAAGAAAATCAAGCGAGGATGTGAGTATCCCCTCACTGCAGTACAAGTAGTTATCGATGTATGAAAACGCTTTTGAAATCTTAAGAATTTCCTTGAAAGTTTTGGACAAGATAGATTGGGGGTCACTTAGGATTTACAAGTTTACAAGTTATGTTTTATGTTGTAGAAAAAAAATATATATAATTACTTCATCTTGAAGTTTCGGCCAAGACAAAAAGGGAAGATCTAGAGCAAAGTTTCTTTTGGTATCATGCTTGCCCATGCTCTTATATGATGTAGGATCTTTCATGTGTTGTTAGTTTAAGTTTTAAGACCTTATATGTTATTAAAAGAATTAGAAACCCTAACCTAATGTTTCGGCCAAGATGAATCATAGGGTTTAGGGCATGATTTTGAAAAGAAAATATAATTGTTTATGCTCCTTCATGATATATGAATTTTTATATGTTGATAGCTTAGATTGTTATGCTTCATGTGGTAACAAAAAAAATGAGGAAAACCCTAATGTAAAGTTTCGGCTAAGATGGGTTATAAGAGTTAGAGCAAAAAAATTTTGAAAAGGAAATATGTTGTTTATGCTCCTTCATGATATATGAAATTTTTTTATATGTTGATAGCTTAGGTTTTTATGCTTCATGTGGTAACAAAAAAAAATGAGGAAGACCCTAATGTAAAGTTTCGGCCAAGATGGGTTATAAGAGTTAGAGCAAAAAACTTTTGAAAAGGAAATATGTTGTTTATGCTCCTTCATGATATATGAATTTTTATATGTTGATAGCTTAGATTGTTATGCTTCATGTGGTAACAAAAATGATGGAAACCCTAGTGTAAAGTTTCGGCCAAGACATGATACCAAGCTTAGGGTCAAAATTTGAAACCCAATCATGCTTATTTATGCTTGTTCATGAGGTATGATATCTTGTATATGGTGAGGTTAAGTCATTATGTTACATATTGCATTAGAAAAATTTAAAACCCCATTTATAGGGTTCGGCCAAAGTGAAATGCAAAGCTTAGAGGAGAGTTTTGAAATCTAATTATGTTTATTTATGTTTACTCATGTGGTATGATATCTTGTATGAAGATAGGTTAAGTCATTATGTTACATGTGGCATTAGAAAAACTTAAAAACCCTAAGTGTAGGTTTCGGCCAAGAGGGAATGCCAAACCTAGGGTAAAGTTTTGAAACCTAATCATGCTTAGTTATGTTTCTACATGATATATGATCTTTGGTATATTGTTAGAAAAGTTTCAATGCAACATGTTACACAAATGAAACTTAGAACTTCACCTTAGGGTTCGGCCAAGCAAGTGTAGAGACTTAGAGCCATGTCTTGCAAACTAATCATGCTTGTTTATGCCCATTTATGATATATGGTTATTTATCTATAGGTGGCTTTAGTTTCATGCTTCTTATAGTGGAAAAAAATGGGAAATCCAATTAGTAAGGTTTCGGCCAAGGTGGATAAATGGGTCTAGAGTGAATCTAACCAAGCATGCTTATGTTTTCTCATGATGTATGGTCTTTGATATGTGATTAGTTTAAGTTCCATGCTTCATGATGTGATATGTTATGCCTTATGTTATGAGATAAGCTATGTTCCATGATATGATATGCTATGCTCATGATATGATATGCTATGCTCATGATATGATATACTATGTTCATGATATGATAAGTTATGCCTTATGTTATGAGATAAGCTATGTTCCATGATATGATATGCTATGCTCATGATATGATATGTTATGCTCATGATATGATATACTATGTTCATGATATAATATGTTATGCCTTATGTTATGAGATAAGCTATGTTCCATGATATGTTATGCTATGCTCATGATATGATATGCTCATGATATGATATGCTATGCTTATGATATGATATGCCATGCTTCATGATATGATATGCCATGCTCGATGTTATGAAGATCACATGTTATGTTTTATGTTATGATATGAACATGTTATGTTTCATGATATATGTATGAAAGGCTTATGTAAGAAGAAACGCCTAAGAGTTGCTTCCCTTAAGTTGGGATCAAGAGCACTCTTCATGGTATGGCAAAGAGATGCTTCCCCTAAGATGGGATCAAGAGCTCTGTTCATGATATGACAAGAAATTATGACATGTATGATAAGCTATGATATGCATGATGACATGATATGTATGACATGATATTTTATTTTATATGGCTTGTACCAAGGGTGGGCTCCATAAGCGCCCCGAGTTCGATGGTCTATGAAACGGGCCTCGTAAAAAGGGATGGGCTCCTTAGTACGCCCCTAGGTCGACGGACTATGAACGGACCTAGATCCCTAGTAGGTTCGGGGCTAGCTACCTTGTCCTAGGGATTGCGCGCATTTATGTATGTATGTGGTACAAGCCGGACCCTCATGATAATATTATGTTCAAGTATGTATATGATATGTTTTTTAAAAAAAAAAAGAGAGAGAGAGAGACATGATGCATATGTGCATTCCATGATACATGTTTTAAAAATATATATATATATATATATATATATATATATATATATATATATACGTCTTGCATCTACATGCGCATATTTTATGAATTATTGTTTATGCCCGATTATGAACAGGTATGAGTTATGATACATGCTTACATAATATGATATGTTTCATGATATGTGCTTAGATGATATGATATGTTCATGATATGCACTCACATGCCATGCTATGCTATGTTATGCTCCTTATACGAGATGATATGTTTACATTATGTTCCCTCATGCCATGTTATGATATGTTATGTTTCTTATATGTTCTATGTTATGATTCTCTATGATATGTTATGATATGCTTTATTTCACATACTATGTTGTGTTATGTGCTTTATGTTTTATGAGTAGGAAAGGAGCTCATTAAGCCTTTGGGCTTATAGTTTTATGTTCCTTGTACTGCAGATAAAGGCAAGGAATGGATGAATTAAGGGGAGCAGCAGGAAGGGCAATGATGATGTGTGTGGAAGTGGCATGGTGGATAGATCAAATTAAGTTTAGATTTATATTTGGTTAAAATGTGCATATGAACTAAGTTTGGACCCTATGCTTATGATGATAGTTTAAGCCAGTATGTTATGCTCTTATGAGATCTTGCTCATGTTAGAATAATTATGATATAGTAAAATGTTAATAAGTTATGATTCACATGCCTTGTTTAAGACAATCAAATGCATATGATAAAAATTTTTAAGTATGTCTTCCGTTGCCATGAGTTCATATGCATTAGTATGTTAGGTGAATGTAAGTAACCCCATCCCTCTAAGGGCAGTCAGAGTGTCCCTGGAAGGGCGGGCGTTACAGGTTGGTATTAGAGCCAAGTTTACCTTCCACTACACACACATCAAGCCTACATCCTGCCGCTCCAAGTAATAATTTCTATGCTTAGTATATTTCTTTTTATGATGCTTATGCTTAGTTTATTTATTTTTTTTTATTTTGCTTTAGTAGTATGCATGCTTACTTTAAGTCACAGTTTTAGTTTAGGTTGCATGATGGTAGGTTAGGGATGATAACACAACAACCTTACAAATAGTTAGAAATGATGATAACCTTTCGTTAGTCTGGTTAGAAATGATAATAACTTACGCTAGCTCGATTGTCATTAATGAAGATAAGGATGGCTAGAAGACGTAATACCAGAGCAGATGAGACAACACATCCACCTGATTTGATGCATGTAGTTACCGAGCTCCAGCGTCAGGTTACGGAACAACAGCAGATGATCACTGCTCTACTGAATCAACAGGGGAATCCTGCTACCCCGCCAGGACACCAGAACGTAGTACCAGTAATACCTACAGCTGTACCAGTACCACCGGCACCTGCACCACCGGTAGGCCCAGCTCCAGTGGTTCGTCAGGAGGCATATCTGATTCAGTGGCAGAGACTGAAGCCGGAAGCTTTCTCCGGTAACTGTGAACCATGGGACGCACAGGCCTGGTTCAAGACTGTAGAGAGCATAGTGGAGTTATTGGATTGGCCTGAGCACGAGAAAGTCAAATGCGCATCGTTCTGCCTTACGGGCGATGCCAGAATGTGGTGGGACCGAGTCAAAGCAAAACGACAGATAAATCAGATGAGATGGACAGACTTTGAGACGGAATTTTTCGAGGAATTCTTCCATATGAGGGTGACAAACAGGCATTATGACGAGTTCACCGAGTTCCGACAAGGCGATCTGTCAGTTAATGAAGCTATCAAGAAATTCAACCGTTTGGCGCGCTTATGTCCAGAATTGGTTAGCACTGAAAGAGAGAGGGTCAGACTCATGCTGAAAATGCTCAAACCTGAGATAGCTCTGAATGTGGCCGGCGGAGTTAATAGACCGCAGACCGCCGAAGAATTAATCAGCAGTGCTCTGATCATGGAACACTATCAAAAGGCGATGAATGAGGGCAAGAATCAAACTCAGCCGGGAGGACAGAAATCTCAGAATACCCGAACCAACTGGAAAGGAAATCACAGTGGCAAGCGGAAACAAGGGATTGACTCCAAGGGTGGACCAGCAAGCAAGCAACTCATGTTTCCTCAATGTACCACATGCGGGAAGAAGCACCCGGGAATATGCCGTATAGGCACAAATAGATGCTAAAACTGTGGAATGGAAGGGCATATGGCTCGGAACTATCCTACTCAGATTCAGACACCCCCTCCACAGCATGTCCAAAACATAAGTGTTCCCCCACAGCTACACCTGATACAAGCTGCGATAGAAGGCCCGCAGATAAGCCAAGGGAGACTGGAAGCTCCGCCAGTAGCGACGAACGCCAGGATCTTTTCTCTTACCAAGGAGGATGTGGCAAGTGCTTCTACAGTCGTCACAGGTCAGTTACCTAATTTTAGTCAATATGCTAAAGTTTTATCTGATACTGAAGGTGAACTGTTATCTAATACTGAAGGCGAACCAATAGTTGAATTATCGGGAAACCGAGAAACATTACGTGTCATTGGGTCGAAAATATGTCCAGGAAACTCTCTACCCTGACCTTAGCACCGACATTATTCGACAATATATTGGAGAAGCAAACTAGTGACCAAAGCCTCCAAAGAATTAAGCAGGAAACCTTAGAGGGAAAGAATGACGGATTCCGTATCGCGGACAGTGGAATATTATATCTCAGGGATCGATTATGTATTCCCGGGGATCCAGAGTTGCGAAAGAAGATACTGGAAGAGGCCCATGCAACACCCTATGTGATGCATCCGGGTTCCACTAAGATGTACCAAGATCTGAAAAAGAAATTCTGGTGGTCCGGTATGAAAAGAGATGTGGCTCAGTATGTCAGTACCTGTTTGACCTGTCAATAGGTTAAAGCAGAACACCAGAGACCTGGAGGATTACTGCAGCCAATCCAAATTCCAGAATGGAAATGGGAAGATATCTCTATGGATTTCATCTCGGGATTAACCAAGACGACGAACGGTTACGATGCTATATGGGTAATCGTGGACAGATTGACGAAATCTGGCCACTTTTTGGCAATTAAGATGACCTACTCTATTGAGCAATTAGCTCAATTATATGTCAAAGAAATTGTTAGATTACATGGAATTCCTAAGACCATTATTTCTGACAGAGATGGTCGTTTTATTTCACATTTTTGGGAATGTGTTCAGAAAGCCCTTGGCACCAACCTATTGTTCAGTACTGCCTTCCACCCTCAGACCGACGGACAAACAGAAAGGGTAAATCAAGTACTGGAAGACATGTTACGGGCTTGCGCCTTAGATTTCAAAGGAAGTTGGTGCCGATATTTATGTTTAGCGGAATTCGCCTACAACAATAGTTATCAGGCTACTATTGGGATGGCACCCTACGAGGCTCTGTACGGAAGGAAATGTAGGTCCCCTATATGCTGGTACGAAGGTGGTGAAAAGAAGGGGATGGGAGTTCAAACAGAATTCATTGACAACACTACCCGTGCTATACAGAACATCCGCCAAAGAATAGAAACAGCTCAGAGTCGACAAAAGAGTTATGCAGATAAAAGATGAAGGCCCTTAGAATTCAGTATCGGAGATGCAGTATTCCTTAAAGTAGCTCCTATGAAAGGAGTAATGAGGTTCGAAAAGAAGGGAAAACTAAGCCCGCGCTATGTAGGCCCATATCAAGTTCTGAAAACAGTTGGCAAGGTGGCTTACGAAATAGCGCTTCCTCAGGAGATGTCAGCTATCCACAATGTGTTCCATGTTTCGATGTTAAAGAAATGTACTCCGAGCATGGACCAAGTGATCGAACCACAAACCGTACAAGTGCATGAGGATCTAAGTCATGAAAGTCGACCGGTTCAGATATTGGATCGAAGTATCAAAAGACTAAGAAACAAAGAGGTACCCTTAGTAAAGGTCCTGTGGCAAAATCAACGGTTCGAAGAAGCCACATGGGAACGAGAAGACAATATAAGACAAAGGTACCTGGAACTATTTTAAGTTCGAGGATGAATTTTTATGAAGTATGGGGGACTGTAACACCCATAGGGTACTAAGCAAGATTTTAGATATTTTTATCATGAATAAAAATAGGCCTTATATGTAAAATTTCAAAAACAATAAAAATAATAGAACCAAAAAGAGATGACCAAAGTTTGAACCTTGGATCTCTTACTAGATACATGTATGTGTTAACCAATAGACTAAGAGAAGATATTGTTAGAAAGAGAAGTGACAATATAGTTAAGAGTAAGAAAAGAGTTTCTTTCATTTAGAATGAGAAGTTGGAGTTGCCTTCTTCCTCTCAAATTAAAAGATGAGCCTTGCTTCTTCTCTTCATTTAGAGCGAGTAAAAGAAAGGAGAAGGAAAAATGTATTTTCCCTTCCTCCTCTCATGTAGAATAAAAGGAGAAATTAAAGAAGAGAGTTCATTTTTCTCTTCCTCCTCCCTCCTTCTCTCCACCGTGACCAAGCCCTTCCCCACCTCCTTGCCGAAACCCAAGCAAAGGAAGGCTCCTCTCTAGGAAGGCTCCACAAGCAAGGTCTCTTCCCTAAGAAAATCAAGCGAGGATGTGAGTATCCCATCACTGCAGTATAAGTAGTTATCGATGTATGAAAACGCTTTTGAAATCTTATGAATTTCCTTGAAAGTTTTGGACAAGATAGATTGGGGGTCACTTAGGATTTACAAGTTTACAAGTTATGTTTTATGTTGTAGAAAAAAAATATATATAATTACTTCATCTTGAAGTTTCGGCCAAGACAAAAAGGGAAGATCTAGAGCAAAGTTTCTTTTGGTATCATGCTTGCCCATGCTCTTATATGATGTAGGATCTTTCATGTGTTGTTAGTTTAAGTTTTAAGACCTTATATGTTATTAAAAGAATTAGAAACCCTACCCTAATGTTTCGGCCAAGATGAATCATAGGGTTTAGGGCAAGATTTTGAAAAGAAAATATAATTGTTTATGCTCCTTAATGATATATGAATTTTTATATGTTGATAGCTTAGATTGTTATGCTTCATGTGGTAACAAAAAAAATGAGGAAAACCCTAATGTAAAGTTTCGGCCAAGATGGGTTATAAGAGTTAGAGCAAAAAAATTTTGAAAAGGAAATATGTTGTTTATGCTCCTTCATGATATATGAAATTTTTTTTTATGTTGATAGCTTAGGTTGTTTTGCTTCATGTGGTAACAAAAAAAAATGAGGAAAACCCTAATGTAAAGTTTCGGCCAAGATGGGTTATAAGAGTTAGAGCAAAAAAATTTTGAAAAGGAAATATGTTGTTTATGCTCCTTCATGATATATGAATTTTTATATGTTGATAGCTTAGATTGTTATGCTTCATGTGGTAACAAAAATGATGGAAACCCTTGTGTCAAGTTTCGGCCAAGACATGATACCAAGCTTAGGGTCAAAATTTGATACCCAATCATGCTTATTTATGCTTGTTCAGAAGGTATGATATCTTGTATATGGTGAGGTTAAGTCATTATGTTACATATTGCATTAGAAAAATTTAAAACCCCATTTATAGGGTTCGGCCAAAGTGAAATGCAAAGCTTAGAGGAGAGTTTTGAAATCTAATTATGTTTATTTATGCTTACTCATGAGGTATGATATCTTGTATGAAGATAGGTTAAGTCATTATGTTACATGTGGCATTAGAAAAACTTAAAACCCCTAAGTGTAGGTTTCGGCCAAGAGGGAATGCCAAACCTAGGGTAAAGTTTTGAAACCTAATCATGCTTAGTTATGTTTCTACATGATATATGATCTTTGGTATATTGTTAGATAAGTTTCCATGCTACATGTTACACAAATGAAACTTAGAACTTCACCTTAGGGTTCAGCCAAGCAAGTGTAGAGACTTAGAGCCATGTCTTGCAAACTAATCATGCTTGTTTATGCCCATTTATGATATATGGTTATTTATCTATAGGTGGCTTTAGTTTCATGCTTCTTATAGTGGAAAAAAAAATGAGAAATCCAATTTGTAAGGTTTCGGCCAAGGTGGATAAATGGCTCTAGATTGAATCTAACCAAGCATGCTTATGTTTTCTCATGATGTATGGTCTTTGATATGTGATTAGTTTAAGTTCCATGCTTCATGATGTGATATGTTATGCCTTATGTTATGAGATAAGCTATGTTCCATGATATGATATGCTATGCTCATGATATGATATGCTATGCTCATGATATGATACGTTATGCCTTATGTTATGAGATAAGCTATGTTCCATGATATGATATGCTATGCTCATGATATGATATGCTATGCTCATGATATAATATGTTATGTCTTATGTTATGAGATAAGCTATGTTCCATGATATGTTATGTTATGCTCATGATATGATATGCTCATGATATGATATGCTATGCTCATGATATGATATGTCATGCTTCATGATATGATATGACATGCTCGATGTTATGAAGATCACATGTTATGTTTTATGTTATGATATGAACATGTTATGTTTCATGATATATGTATGAAAGGCTTATGTAAGAAGAAAAGCCTAAGAGTTGCTTCCCTTAAGTTGGGATCAAGAGCACTCTTCATGGTATGGCAAAGAGATGCTTCCCTTAAGATGGGATCAAGAGCTCTCTTCATGATATGACAAGAAATTATGACATGTATGATAAGCTATGATATGCATGATGACATGATATGTATGACATGATATTTTATTTTATATGGCTTGTTCCAAGGGTGGGCTCCATAAGCGCCCCGAGGTCGATGGTCTATGAAACGGGCCTCGTAAAAAGGGATGGGCTCCTTAGTACGCCCCTAGGTCGACGGACTATGAACGGACCTAGATCCCTAGTAGGTTCGGGGCTAGCTACCTTGTCCTAGGGATTGCGCGCATTTATGTATGTATGTGGTACAAGCCGGGCCCTCATGATAATATTATGTTCAAGTATGTATATGATATGTTTTTTTTTAAAAAAAAAAAGAGAGAGAGAGACATGATGCATATGTGCATTCCATGATACATGTTTTAATATATATATATATATATATATATATATGCGCATATTTTATAAATTATTGTTTATGCCCGATTATGAACAGGTATGAGTTATGATACATGCTTACATAATATGATATGTTTCATGATATGTGCTTACATGATATGATATGTTCATGATATGCACTCACATGCCATGCTATGCTATGTTATTCTCCTTATACGAGATGATATATTTACATTATGTTCCCTCATGCCATGTTATGATATGTTATGTTTCTTATATGTTTTATGTTATGATTCTCCATGCTATGTTATGATATGCTTTATTTCACATACTATGTTGTGTTATGTGCTTTATGTTTTATGAGTAGGAAAGGAGCTCATTAAGCCTTTGGGCTTATAGTTTTATGTTCCTTGTATTGCAGATAAAGGCAAGGAATGGATGAATTAAGGGGAGCAGCAGGAAGGGCAATGATGATGTGTGTGGAAGTGGCATGGTGGATAGATCAAATTAAGTTTAGATTTATATTTGGTTAAAATGTGCATGTGAACTAAGTTTCGACCCTATGCTTATGATGATAGTTTGAGTCAGTATGTTATGCTCTTATGAGATCTTGCTCATGTTAGAATAATTATGATATAGTAAAATGTTAATAAGTTATGATTCACATGCCATGTTTAAGACAATCAAATGCATATGATAAAAATTTTTAAGCATGTCTTCCGCTGCCATGAGTTCATATGCATTAGTATGTTAGGTGAATGTAAGTAACCCCGTCCCTCTAAGGGCAGTCAGAGTGTCCCTGGAAGGGCGGGCATTACACATTGGCTCATCAGGGTAAGTAGGTTCAAGTTCAAATTCTAACTAAATTCAAGCACAACCCCACATAGATTGCACAAAAGAGTCTACCCAAGCTCTACCGCCATTAAGTAAAGAAGTAACTCTAGAAAGTCCGTTAACAGGATACTCCTATCACTAGGATCCCTTAGTTATACAATCCTAGAGTTAACCGATATAGGTGGCGTTTGATTCACTCCTAGGAATCGAAATGGGAATGGATATCATAGTATTATGGAATGAGAATGGATATGAGCTTGGGTATCATTCTTAAAATAATATTTAGTTAATTGAATATTTTCAATGGAAATGAACCTAAATTTTCTTTTTTACCCTTAGAGAAAAATAAGAGAAAACATTAGATGTGAGAGAAAGTTGAATGTGAAAGAAAAATATGATGAGAGAGAAAGTGTGATGGGAAAATAAAGAGAGAGAAAGTGTGGTGAAAGAAAATGAGGAGAGAGAGCGTGATAGGAGAGATTGAGGAGAGAAAAAAATATGATAAAAAAGAAAGTATGTTGAGAGAAAAAGTGTGATGGAAAAAAATGAAGAAAGGGAAAGTGTGATGAGAGAAAATGAGGAGAGATTGAGGAGAGAGAAAGTATGATGAGAGAGAAAATATACTGAGAGAGAAAGTGTGATGGAAAAATGAAGAGAGGAAAACTGTGATTAGAGAAAATGAGGAGAGAGTATGGTAGGAGAGTTGAGGAGAGAGAAAGTATTATGAGAGATAAAGTGTGATGCAAAAAATGAGGAGAGAATGTGTAATGGGAGAGAAAGTGTGATAGAAGAGAATGAAGAGAGAGAAAATGAGGATAGAGTGTATGATGGGAGAGAATACAAGGAGAAAATGGTAGAGAATGTGTGATGAGAGAGAATGAGGACAGAGAGAGTATGTTGAGAAAGAAAGTATGATGAGAATGAGAAGAGAGAAAGTATGATGAGAAATAATAAGGAGAGAGAAAGTGAAAGAAAGAAAAATTGAACAAATATATTAAGGGCATTTTTGTCCAAAACTTAATTTTCATTATCATTCTTATCAAAACCCAAAGGAAGAGGTGAGTTTCATCAATACCCAAATTTTTTGATTTCATTCCAAAATCTTTATTCCATTCCAATCAACCAAACACAAGGTTTGAAAATGAATCCATTCCCTCATTCCTAAATCCTTAAACCAAACGTCACCTTACTTCCTAATAGTATATTAGTGCAATTAAATAGAAGAGATAACCTAGAAAGTCCAGTTAAAGGCTTGTCCTCTGTCACAAGGCCCCCGGTCATACATTCCTAGATTACGCAAAACACTTCCTAACATTAATTTGGGAAAACCCTTTAAACTCTAATTAATCTCCCTAGTAAGAATCGATCCCCGTTTCAAGGAAACGCCGAAGAAAGTAAGGGATACCTTCTGTCACATAATCCCATGGTCTTACAATCCAAGGCTCTTTCTCTACATGGTGATCAAAACTCTACATATATGAATTGACCTCACACATATTTCATCAAATACATACAAGGCACAACACACATAAAACATGGCATAAACACTTAATAGAATAGGAAAATATCCAAATACATAGTTTATATATCCACAATCGCATCATAGCTACTTCTTACATCCTAGATCTAGAGATCTACTCTATTACAGTATAATTTACAACCAAAGATGATAAGTAAAGTAAACTACAACTCAATACATGAAGATAGAGATAAGAGAATGGTTATCCTTGAAGCGTGGCGTCCTCGAAGGTGTTCACTTGCTCTCGAGGTGGACAGATCAGCAAAGATGAAGCTTCTATGATTCCCCCAAGGGTTCTCCCTTCTCTAAGAAATGGGGATGAACCCCAAGCCAAAGATGATGAAAAAAAAAAGAGCAACCCCCCCCCCCCCACCACCACCTTAAATAGGGCTAGGCACACCCTTTCTTGGGTCGTGACACGGCCGTGTGAATCCACACGGCCAAGGTTGGCTCCTTCTCTAGAAATGTGACACAGCCATGTGGATTCCACACGGCCATGTCTTGATCCTTGCATGATCCATACACAACCATGTGGATTCAACACAGCCATGGCTTGACCCTTACATGGCCCTGTATAGCTATGTCTCATGAAAACACCTTTTAGGCCATCAAGATATGATTTTCTATGATTAATATCTTTAGTAAAGTTATAGATCTTGAAGTTATCTACAATTTGATATAAAGAACAACACATAACTCTAACTAAGCAAAAAGGTATGGCTAATTTACTTTTAGTCTACAGTGTAGAAAATTCCACACGGCCTCCACATGACCTCCTCACGACATCCACACGGCCATGTGGATTTCACATGACTAAAACATGAGAAAAACTTGATTTTCACATGGTCGTTTGAGTTCCACACAGTCCAGACACTTTGGAGGCTCTAGACTCCATTTAAGCTTCGTTTTTACTTCAAATTGCATCCTGTCAATCAAAAATAAGCAAAGAGTATATCTCCCAATAAAAGGAGTAGAAATATGATATTATAAAGAAATAGGGTGTAATAAACATAGATTATACTCATGAAATACAAGTAGATGTGCGTCAAAATATGCATAAAAGTGTATATAATCTACGCACATCACTTCACCTGAGAGCAACATGAACCTGGTCGTGCCCCCAGGCATGACCGTGTAGGACATCCAACCCCACTCGGGCCGTGTGGATTCACATGGCCATGTGGGGGAAACAGAGCTCAATTTGATTATGGTCATGCCAATTGGCATGGCCATGTCTTGATTTTAGAAACCAACTTCACCGGGGCCGTGTGAATTCCACATGGTCATGCATCAACTTCCATCGTCCAACAAGCTCTAGCCGTGTCCAAGAGGCATGGTCGTGGTACGGCCTGTGGCAGGGGTCATACGAGCCTATAAATGGGGGATTCTCCCCCATTTTAAGAAAAATGTTTCCCCCTCTTGGGGAAGACGATCCAAAGCTCAGATCTGATGTCTCAGAGGTTTTGAATCGACGATCCAAGGCTGGAATCTAGCTCCTAATCCCTCTATTAGCAAGGATTATTCTGAAGATCACTCATCAGCATTAGCTAAGTCTCTTCTTCTCTTCTTTTTTTGATTTGAATGTTAAGGCTTATTTTCTTTGTCTTCGGATTCAATTTCCTTCTTGTTATGGAGTAGATTTCCTGTTCTAGGGATTAGGGAGTGTGTAATATGAATTTGATGTAAAACTCTTGGATTATGCCAATGCCCTGCTCAAATTAAGTTTTCATTCTTGTTCTTGTTAGATCTAATGTGTATGTGTGGATTTTATGCTGAATTCTCATGTTAGATTTGATGGATGTGTGTGGATTGTTATCTTAGAATGGATTGATCCCTAGATTGTATGACATGGGGGTCCTAGTGACAAGGATTCCCTCTTAACTGGACATTTAGGAGTAGATATAGATGAAGAAGATAATTCTCCCACAAGGAAGATTTTAACAATGCTTAATGGGTTTTTTCTAACCCTGTGCTCATAGGTGATTTGTGTGATGTAGGAATATATAATCGGCGCGGGGGAGGGGAGGGGGGGGGGTTAATAACAGGATTTCCTCTTAACCGGACTTCTTAAATTACCATTTATATTTAGGAGCATAGGATGACAAAAGGGATAACAGTCTGATTCCTAGCCATGGATTAGAGTTGGTACATTGGTTGGGCTTTCTACATGTATGAGAATTGATGATAGAGAATGGGTGAAGCCAAACGCATTAAGTCCCATTACATTGAAACCAAAACCCCTAGAACATTTCGCTTATCAAGATTTCTTCACTCTTTATCTTTACATAATTTACTTTGTTTCTACACTTTACTTTTATTCAAGATATTTCTCCAAGTATTCGTTAGTTTAGCTAATTCAAGGTGAGAGTCTTTGACATACCAATTTGGTTATAATTAAATCAAAGTGGGTCCAACCCATCTTCAAAAGATGTGGCCCATCTGCGCTTCCATTCTAACAAATATATTTTCATATTTGTCCTCTATCTAGTCCAACTAGACTTAGTCTCAATCGGTGTGAGAATCTAATTCTCAAGCTCATTTTAAATCTCTCAAATAAATTCATAGTGCGTGTGACTCAATAGGTTTCCAACTATGTTGGTCGTCTAAAATTAACCATTAATTATGTATCGATCATAATTAACTGAAAAATCAATGATTGATCTCAAAACCACTTTTGAACCTTTCAATAACTATAGTGAATCGTGCATCGTTATGTTCACTTATCTTATACCCACCTGTCAGGACATGGTCTATATATCAGTCTCCACTAAGATGACTACGTCACACCTATCCCAAGTAATGCTTTCTCATCCTGCGGATTCAAGTTACTCGTACATATGTCCAAATGTACAATACTCTTGACATGTGATCTTTTGGCCAAAGACTTTGAGTAACAATCCTGACAAGTGATCATAGAATATACGTCTCCTCGTAAGAAGCAGTGAATCCTTTGTAGGCTGTCCAAACACCTTTGGATACTTTGACTTATACCCAACATTCTAGGGGCACACCTCCAAGAAGATGCTTCCTTAAGATGTTAAAGTATAAGTCTTCATAATCAAGATAACTTGCATACCTCAAGTCAAAAGAAACTCAAACTTAAGGTACAATAAGATCTTCAATGGCATATCTATATATGTAGAGAACCATATAAAGTCTCAAGATAGATCACTCTAATGAACTAGTTACCATAACTAGCATCCGCGTTTAACTCTCAACATCCCAATATCTCCCACCAGTGAGGAATAGCTGCTTGGTTAGACCAAGAAATATCTCACAGAATCAATAATGTTCAAATACATTAATTTGTTGACTAGGGAAGATTTCACTACACTCATAATTTCACATGTAGAGAAGCTCACTAGTCGTGATCCAATCATAAGTTCTCACGTGCTATAAATCGTATTATAGACATTCAGTAAGTGAGTTTAAGATCTAATCAAATACATTGAATGTGCACTCAAATAGTGAATCATTATTTATCAAATAAATAGTACATGCCATAAGGTGATTGCCTTAAGACATCTCTTAGATATAACACTAGTAAGGAACTACATAATAGAAGACCTAGTTGGAAACTATGTAGTGGAAATCCAAGAAGGTTGATGTGTATGAATCATGCATATTTTCAATATCATTTATCATACATTTATTGCATTACATGAGAATATTTTACATAAACCTTTAGCTTTTGCATTTTTTTCATCATTTTAGTTTGGATGACTGTTCTTTGTGTGTTTTATTGATAGGACATGAAGATCTTGGCATTGGAGCACATTTGGAGACGAAAAGCTAAGGAGCGCATATTACAACATGAAACACGGTTTGCCACAACCGTGTATCATCATCCCTAGAGACAGAAAGACATCAGAACATCAACCAGATATTCCAGCAAGGAATACGACACTATGGCACCTGTGATGGCCATGTTCCATCTTCTATCAAAGAACACGACCAGTCGGTGGTGCTTGCCATGACCGTGTTCCATCCAGACACTAGATGAGAATTTTTCTAGTATAATCCAAGGCCAGCCTGTGACACTTGCTATGGTTAGTGGAGTAGTCAGGATTTTTAATCAAGAGGGGTGCATTCAATAATTTTTTTAAAAAAAAATAATACAACATAAAATAAAAGTATCCAACTCTAAAAACTCGAAAATACTTTTAAAAATATAAGCTAATTTTTTTAAAAAAAAATCAAGCATTATTGTAGATTGATTTTTGCAATCCAAAAACCTAAATTTAAATTTTAAGGAGCTAAAAATGAACTTAAATTTGAAACTTTCAACCTTAGCCATTGGTTCTAGTTGAAACAGCAATCCGTCAATCCCCAAAATTTATTTATGACTCAAAGTCAAAGAATCTTTTATGATTTTGTTTCCTCGTAATATTTAGCATTTCTATATATGAGACCTCCATTACAATCTAAATAACCATCCTAGCTAGCAACTTAATAAAATAGAGTTTATCGCCTTAGGGTGATACAGTGGTTGAGGCATTGTGTGTTGCCACATTAGGTCACAAGGTCGAAAATCTACGCGTCTGAACATGTCTTCCCTCATGTCTTGGCCACTGCACTAATGGTTAGTAGCTACCCATGATTTACCTTCTCCCATGTTCACCTAAGGACGGATTGACGGGAGTGCTGGGGTGAGCGAATTGCCTTTTGCCACATTAATAAAAAAAAGTTTATACTTTATCACTCGCCTTCAATTAAAGAAACATGGAAGAAGAAAGGAACTACATACTTATCTTATTGCCGTTGTGGTTGGACAAAGGCAAAAAATAACTGATTGTAAAGGGTTGCTTGCTAGAAGAAAAAAAGGAAGACCGTTGCTTTTTTGAAAAATAAAGAAGAGAAGATAAGGAGGAAGAAGCAAAAGAGGTGAGCTTTACCTTCTTTATTAGCAACCTCGACTAGCTTCGATGATCTCAGCAACACAAAGAGAGAAAGGCAAGGAAAAACATGATTATTCTTATGGTGCCAACAAAATCCTAGAAAATACGATAAGAGAAAGAAGATGTGAGGCTTGCTCTTGTTGCTGGAAGAGGGCAATGTTGTGTTTCTTTCTTGTTAGAGGAGAGAAAGAAGAAGAGAAGAGAGTTCTTGTACTTGAGAAGAGGAGAGCAAAAAACTACAAGTTTACTACCATGGGAGAAGAAAATGAGAAAAAGGAATTGGGGAAGAAGAGGAAGAGAAAAATAAAAGAGAGGGATGGATGAAGGCATGACGGTGGTGTATGGCATGGCAGGGGCTACTGTGTGTATAGGGAGAAAAAAGGAAAGAGAATATTTCCTCAAAATACCTTAATTCATTTTAAATTGATCGAGCTCATTTAAGCTTTAAACTTGGTCCGACCATAATTTGGTCAAATCAAATTCAAATCAATCTTGATTTAAATCAACATAATCCTTATCTCCGTGCCTACCCGTTGGATTTAGCTTAAACTGTTGAACCCCGTGGTTGTTTTAATGTGATCAACCAAGTTGGGTTAGGTCCTGCTTATTATTTGATCCCAGTGTCTAAGTGTACAAGAGCTTAGGAGCGCAGCAAGTCGAGCGGAAGACGTAGCTAACGAAAAGGACGACACGAGAAGGGAGCCGACGGGCTCGGTGCGTCAGAAGGACGAGAAAGCTGCGGAAGAGTACACCAGTGGATGAGAAGAATGTGTGCGGCGTTCAAGGGATGAGAAGCCGAGTCGGAAGCCTACTCGAGGAGAAGACCGGAAATTGAGTTTGGTTGAGCACTATTTCGGTTGGTCGCAATCACCCATGTATTCGGAGCATCGGAAGAAGAAAACAAGTCAAAAGGAGCTGGAAAAGCTTGATGAAGGCGCCTTCAATGAAGTGTTGAAGGTGCCTGCGCTGACTACAGGCTTGGAGGCGCCTTCATTGCCTTGAAGGAGCCCTCAACCTCGTCCAGGGCACCTTCAAGGCCATTGAAGGCGCCTTCGACCCAGTCTAGATGACTGTTGCGAGTTCGGATAGAGTTTTATCCGTTGACTCGGCTGGAGGCACTCTCAAGGCTCGAGATAAGTTTTCTAGGAGGTATATAAAAGTTTCTGAAGCTAGGAAATAATCAATCAACTCAATATTCAATTCCTAGCAACTTCTATACTTTCTTAGTGTGTAAAAAGGCTTCTCCGCCTACCGTGAATGAGACTTTTCTAGTGCACTTTCCAACCGCCTTGGATTAACAACTTTCTTGATTGTAACCATGTCAAAATCATTGAGTCTTCTTTCTTTTCTATTATTCTCCTTTATTTTATTTTCTTGTTATTATCGTTGCTATTATTTTAAAGTTGAAAGTTTGAGGAGGGTACTTTTCATTTACAGGCAATTCACCCCTCCCCTCTTGCCGGCCCTGCTGCACCGACAAGTGGTATCAGAGCCAGACCACCTCAGAAGGACTGACCGTCGATTGAAGCATAAAGATCAAGACGAAGGTCCAGAATAAGCATTCATCCCCTAAAATTCGACGAAGACTTCGCGACATGGAAACGCCGAATGGAGGTATTCTTTAAGACTGAATTCGATATACTTCTAATCATGAAATATGGTTTTTCAGCCCCCCAAAGACAAGGAAGAATACAACTAGACGAAGAAGGAACAAGCCAATTTCGTGGCCAACGGAAAGGCTGAGTTCCATCTGCTCAGCGTTCTACCGCCCTAGGAGGTAAGTTGGATCGGAAGCTACGACTCCACCAAAGACCTCTGGGAAAAATTCCTGGAGCTCTACGAAGGCACCTCAAAAGCGAAACTAGCAAGGCGCGACATCCTCCGGACTCAACTAACAAATCTCCAGATGAACAACGGTGAAAAGGTAGTGCAACTCCAAGCAAGGATAAAGGAGCTAATAACTCAACTGACCAATCTCGGAGAATCAGTAACGAATCGAGATTCTATCCGGCATGCGCTCAACGTCTTCCCAAGAACTCCAGAGTGGGCATCCTTAGTAGATGCTTATTACATCTCTAAGGACTTTGAGGTAAGTACTTTAGAAAACTTATTTTCTACTTTCGAACTTCACGAGTCTCGAATTGCAGAGCCGAAACAAATAGAGAAGACAAACCTCAATGTTGCCCTACAAGCCGAGATGGGCGATCCCGACTCCGAAATGTCGATCGATGAATCTGAAGCAGCACTATTGGTAAGGAAGTTAAATAAATTTATTAAAACTAACAAATTTAGATAGCAGTCGAGGAAACATCAACGCAACAAAAGGACGGTCCGATGCTACAACTACAACGAGGAAGGACACATCAAGGATAACTGCCCAAAGGTGAAGAAAAAGAACAACGAAAAGGTAAAGTACAAAAGATCGACATCCTTGAAGTGTAAGAGTCTGAAAGCTACATGGGATGAATCGTCATCCTCGGAATCAGAAATCGAAGCATTCTCAGAAGTAGCACTGATGGCCAACCATCAAATCTTTGAAGAAACCAGCTTGGAGATGAGCATAGATAAAGGGGGAGGATCATCAAAAGAATAAAGTTGTGTGACGGGGGAGCATCAGAAATAGAGGTAAGTCAGGTACGTAAACTAACTCCCAAGCAGTTTTTTCAATTCATCAAAGTACTCACTAAAGATTTAGTTCAATTAGAAAAGAAAAATAGTGAGTTAAAGTTAAATTTAGCAAAGGCATGTCCTCTAGAAATGTACGATAATTTAAAGTTAGAAAATGAAAAATTAAAAATTGAAATTCAAAAATTGAAAAATGATCATGCATGTTTAAATAAATTTCCAAAATCAAAACTTAGAGTTTATGGAAAATTAAATTGGTATATTAGAAAAATCAGGGACAACTTAGAGAAGTTTTCAAAAGTTATATACCCCCTAAGTTGTTAATTAATTCAGTAGAAAGGAACCTATACTGGGTTCCAAAATCCTTTTTAGATTAATTTTTTTAAAAAAATTAGCGCTTTCAGCGAGAAAAATTAAACAGTTAATTTCTTTTGAGGATTTGTCTAAGGAAGTGGTTCTTGCTCCAATAACCAAGAAAGCCTAGTGTCTCGCCACGACCTGGAAGCCAAAATATTAAAATAAAATATTTAATTAACTTTCTGGTAAAAGCATTAAAATTAAATAATGCATTAAAAATATTTTTTTAAATGTTTCAAAAATATTTTCATATTTAGAATTTTTTTTTCATACATTTTTTTACATTTATAAAAACTCTCAAAAATATTTTTGCCAAAGGTAAAAATTTTCTCTGAAATTAGAACTTTTTTTTTACTCATAAAATTCTTAAAGGTTATTTTTTTTTACTTAGAAAATTTTCTTTTACTCAGAAAATTCTTAAAGATTATTTTTTGTTTGACTTAGAAATTTTTTTCTTAATCACAAAAATTTCTCATAAATAAACCTTAAAACAATTTCTCAAAAATAATTTTTTACTTAATTACCCCATTTTTTTTATGTGATCAAAGGGGGAGAGATAAGACAAATTTAGGAGGAGTTTAAGGGAGTTAATTTTTTTTTTTAGTGTTGCAAATTCTATTATTGCAATCTTTATGTTTAAACTATTAGTTTAGTAATTTCTTCAAATTACTGTTTGTCTATTTTTTTCCCTAACTTGAACTTGGATTAATGCACATCAAAAAGGAGGAGATTGTTGAACCCTGTGGTTGTTTTAATGTGATCAACCAAGTTGGGTTAGGTCCTGCTTGTTATTTGATCTCTGTGTCTAAGTGTGCAGGAGCTTAGGAGTGCAGGAAGTCGAGCGAAAGATGCAGCTAGCGAGAAGGATGGCACGGGAAGGGAGCCGATGGGCTCGGTGCGTTTGAAGGACAAGAAAGCTGCGGAAGAGTACACCAGTGGACGAGAAGAATGTGCGTGGCGTTCGAGGGACATGAAGCCGAGTCGGAAGCTTGTTCGAGGAGAAGGTTGGAAATTAGGTTCAGATGAGCCCTATTTCAGTTGGCCACAATCACCCATGCATTCGGAGCCTCGAAAGAATGAAACAAGTCAAAAGGAGCTGAAAAAGCTAGCTGGAGGCGCCTTCAACGAAGTGTTGAAGGCGCCTGCACTGACTGCAGGCTTGGAGGTGCCTTCATTACCTTGAAGGCGCCCTCAACCTTGTCCAGGGCACCTTCAAGGCCATTGAAGGCGCCTTCGACCCAGTCTAGATGACTGTTGCGAGTTCGAATAGAGTTTTATCCATTGACTCGGCTGGAAGCGCCCTCAACCTCGTTGGAGGCGCCCTCAAGGATCGCGATAAGTTTTTCAAGAGCTATATAAAGACCCCTAGAGCTAGGAAATTAATTAATCAACTCAGTATTCAATTCCTAGCAACTTCTGTACTTTTTTAGTGTGTAAAAGGACTTCTCCGCTTACCGTGAAAGAGAATTTTCTAGTGCACTTTCCAACCGCCTTGGATTAACAACTTTCTTGGTTGTAACCAAGTCAAAATCGCTGAGTCTTCTTTCTTTTCTGTTATTCTCTTTTATTTTATTTTCTTGTTGTTATCGTTGCTATTATTTTAAAGTTGAAAGTTCGAGGAGGGTACTTTTCATTTGCAGGCAATTCACCCCTCCCCTCTTGTTGGCCCAGCTGCACCGACATAAACCCGATCCAATTTTCATGTGTCACCCTCATTTTGTGTTGTACAATTTAATTCATCTATTTATTATTATATATTTTATTTTTAAAATTCAATACTTAACATTCCAAGTCATGATATTTCCTAATAACGAGGTAATGAATCGGTCGGTCCAAGTGACAGTAAGGGTTTGGTATTAAATTTTTTATATAAATTTCGAGGGGGGCACCCCTCCATCCCCACATGGCTACGCCACTAAAGGGCGTGGATCATTAGGTTTTGATGGTGGCGCCCCTCAAAACTTTAGAAAAGTTGGTTATATTTTGGAAACTTTTGACGTATACAAATTTGTTAAACTTAGGTGGCGTTTGTACACAATCTCTCCTCATTTTCTCTCTCTTTATTCTCTTTCATCACACTTTCTCTCCCATTATACACTTTCTCCTTATTTTCTCATCGTGCTTTCTCTCTCATCGTACTTTCTCTCTCCTCAATTTCTCTTAGCATACTCTCTCTCATCATTTTCTCTCATCACAGTTTCTCACTCTTCATTCTCTCTCATCACACACTATCTCTTTATTTTCTCTAATCACACTTTCGCTCTCATCATACTTTCTCTCCCCCCAGTCTCTCATTTTCTCTCATCATACTTTCTCTCTCTTCATTTTTCCCATCACTCTTTCTCTCTCAACCCACTTTCTCTCTCATCATACTTTCTCTCTCCTCACTTTTTCATTTTCTCTCATAATACTTTCTCTCTCTTAATTTTTCCATCACTCTTTCTCTCTCAGCATACTTTTTCTCTCCTCAGTCTCTCATTCTCTCTCATCATACTTTCTCTCTCCTCACTCTTTCATTTTCTCTCATAATACTTTCTCTCTCTTCATTTTTTCCCATCACACTTTCTCTCTCAGCACACTTTCTCTCTCATCATACTTTTTCTTTTCGCAATCTCTCCTATCATGCACTCTCTCCTCATTTTCTCTCATCATACTTTCTCTCTCTTCATTTTTTCCCAACACACTTTCTCTCTCATCATTTCCTTTCATCATATGTTTCTCTCACATTCAACTTTCTCTCCCATCTAATTTTTTCTCTTGTTTTCTTGTAACGGTAAAAAAGGAAATTTAGGTTCATTCCGATTGAAAATATTTAACTAACCAAACATCATTTTTAAAAATAATATCCAAGCTCATACCTATTCTCATTCAATAATACTATGATACTTATTCTCATTCCGATTCTTAAGAGAGATCCAAACACCCCCCTTAATGATGATATTGCATGGGGTCCGTTCTTGAGGCTGATCTTTATAGCTTTTAGGAAAATTGTTTAACTTAATGATGATATTGCACTAGGTCAGCTCTTTCGATCGAAAAATTACTTTCATTTTACTAACAACTAGGTGTATAATCATTGATATTATAATATCATTCCCGCTGGGTCTCTGGTTGAATAGTAGATTTATTATAATGAGATAAGGATTAATTCCCGACGAGTGTATACCCTTGAAAAAAAACTTCTCCCGCCCTCTAACCACTTGACGGTCAACTATAAATTGACCCCGTGATTTACATCGTTCACATAACCTAGGGAAGAGATATGAGGGACACCTACGGTTAGCATAAACACCTTTTTCTATAATTGATATTATGATATTCCATCCCACGGATGTAGGGCAGTTGGTACTCAAATGATAGACTTATTGGATTGGGCACGAGTAGAATATTCTAGGGATTTTATCATCCTAAAGTATGTCCTTCCACCTAGGAGGCCGATGTGTCATAATTTATCTATCTGTGTGTTGTTGTAGAATCCATGATAGTGTTTGAGAGGAATGAAATCACTGGATTGATATTATAATATCCTTAGATACCAGTTGAATATTCCAAGGTTAGAGTTCATGCCGTATTGGGAATATTGGGAGGGCCTACTCAGTGCTTTTGATAGAACCATTGCAATCTTTTGGAGAGTTGCATGCACTGTTAGAATAAACCCCTTATGTCTCCCTCCACCTACAATTTTGACGTTGAGTTGTAGCTTGCACGATATGAGCGCAATTAGACTAAGGTGCTTAGTTTGCCGAGGAAGGAGACCGAGGGGGTTGTGATTCCTTTTATTTCTCTTGCTATTCTAAAAGTTGGTGTGTTCTGGACAGCTGGACTCTCCAGAAACTTGCAAAGGTTCTCTCAATGAGCACTCTAGAGCCTTCCAATTTGGAGTTGACTCTAACATTGAAACCAAGCAGCTCCGGTTGAGAACCTCTTGACCGAACAATTATGATAAGTGGCTTATGCATGTTGTTAGTTTGCTGACTAGAAATTTTAAAGGGTCTACAAGTAGTTAAGGATATTAGAATTGTCAATATAGGGGAAAGGGTGATAATATTCATTTCAGTTTAATATGACTCCCCAATTAGATACTCATAAATTATGAGGTAGCACATGTAGAGGAGTAAGATAATCCACGGGACTTTTACACCAGCTGAGAATTAATATCACATGTATCTATGACAGTATTGTTGTTGTACGAGAGCACTAACACAGTAATATATTTGTATCAAAATAGCAAACATGCAATAAACAGGTAAATAAAAGAGTAAGGTCCAGAAATTGTTATCCTTCAGTTGAAGCGTCGTGTGCCGACTGTCTTTAGAGAATATATTGCCGCCCACGGTGCAGAGGCTCTCCAGCAAAATTCTCCCAAGATCCGACAACCACTCGCGTCGTCCGTAAGTGTACTCCAAGACAAACATCACACTCCGGACTCAACCTCAGATCGCTGAACACCAAGCCTCAGAACAAGGAAAACTCTAGGAAAAGAAGGCAGCGCATGTAACGCCCGCCCCTTCCGGGGGCGCTAGGGCTACCCTAAGGGACGGGGTTACTTACACCTACCTAACATACATGTGCATATGATCTCATGGCAGTGGAAGATATTTATTAAAATTTTCATTCTATTTTATCATATGCATTTTTTTTTTAAACATGGCATGTGAACCGTAAATCATACTAATACTCATGCATAACTTAATCTATATTTGCTACTTGAACATGAATCATGATCTTATAAATCTACTGACATGAAAGAAGACATCATAAATGCATAACATACCAGTTCAAGTTATCAGCATACACATAAGGTCCAAACTTAGTTCACATGCACAATTCAACCAAATAAAGTTTTAAAACAAATTAGATCTATCCACCATGTCACTTCCAGACACACTCTCTGCCTTTCCTGCTGCTCCCCTTAGTTCATCCATTCCTTGCCTTTCTCTGCAGTACAAGGACACATAAAAACTATAAGCCCTAAGGCTTAGTAAGTTCCTTTCCTACTCATAAAACCATAAATCATACGTACACATAAAACATATCATAGCATATGAAAGACATAGCATAACCATATCATAGCATGTGAGAACATAACATAAAACATATCATAGCATGTGAGAACATATCATGAAAAATATCATTGCATGTGAGGACATAACATGAAACATATCATAACATGTGAATACATAACATGAACTAATAACATGATCATCCAAACATCATAAACATGATTCAAAAGTAAATAAGTGTGAAGGAAATCATATAACATGTACATGTAGATGCAAGATGTTCCTTTGAAAACATGCATAATGAAATGAACATATGCAACATGTGTTTTTTTTTCTTTTTTTTTTATATCATATACATACTTGAACATAATATCAACATAAGGGCCCGTCTTGTACCACATACATACATAAATGCGCGCAATCCCTAGGACAGGGTAGCTAGCCCCGAACCTACTAGGGATCTAGGTCCGTTTATAGTCAGTCGACCTAGAGGCGTACTAAGGAGCTCATCCCTTTTTACGAGGCCCGTTTCATAGACCATCGACCTCGGGGCACTTATGGAGCCCACCCTTGGTACAAGCCATACAAAAAGTAAAATAGCATGTCATACATATCATGTATCATAGTTCTTATCATGTCATCATACATATCATGTTCTTGTCTTATCATACATGTCATATCATGAAGAGAGCTCTTGATCCCAACTTAAGGGAATCATCTCTTAGGCTTTTCTTCTTACATAAGCCTTTCATAACATATCTCATAAACCATAACATGTTCTTATCATAACATAGAGCATAGCATGTTACATGAAACATAGCATTTATCATGTAGCCTATATCATTCCATGAAACATAGCATATCATATCATGAAATCATAGCATATAACATATCATGAAACATAGCATATCGTATCATGAAGCATAGCATATATCATATCATGAAGTATAGCCTATATCATTCCATGAAACATAGCATATCATATCATGAAATCATTGCATATAACATATCATGAAGCATAGCATATCATATCATAAAGCATGGAAACTTAAACTAACCATATATCAAGAATCATACATTATGAGAAAACATAAGCATGCATAGTTAGATTCAAAAACTTTTCCCTAAACCTATTCGTTCAATCTTGGCCGAAACCTTACTAGCATGAATTCTAACCTTTGGCCACCATAAGGAGCATGAAACTTCAACCAACTATAGATAAATAATCATACATCGTAAAGAAGCATAAACAAGCATAGTTAAATTTCAAGACCTTGCTCTAACTCATATACTTGCTTGGCCGAACCCTAAGGTGACGTTCTAAGATTCATTTGTACAACATGTAGCATGGAGACTTATCTAATCTCATACAAAAGATCATACAACATGTAGAAACATAACTAAGCATAATTAGGTTAGAACAACTTAACTCTAAGCTTACACTCTACCTTGGTCGAAACCTACAAGTAGGGTTTCAAATCTTCTAGTGCAATATGTAACATAAAGTCTTAACCTAACTTCATACAAGGTATCATACTTCATGAATGAACATAAACAAGCATGTTTAGGTTTTAAATTTTAACCCTATGCCTCATATCTTATCTTGGCCGAAACTTCACTAGGGTTTTCATTTTTTTTTTTTCATACAACATGAAGCATAAAAAAAATCTAAGCTATCAATACATAAGAGTTCATTCATCATGAGGGGCAAAAACAACATATTATCATTTAAGTTTCAAAAACCTTACTCTAAATTTATTCGTATTCTTGGCCGAAACTTGAAGATAAACTTATCCTAATTTTATACAACATGGAGCATGAAAAACCTAAGCTATCAACATATAAGAAAGTCTAACAAGTTTTAGGAGCATAAACCATATGTTTCCTTTTTAAAGTTTTGCCCCAAACCTTATAACTCATCTTGGCCGAAACATTAGGTTAGAGTTCTTAAACTTTTTAATATCATATGAGATATCCAACTTAGCTAACAACATATAAAAGATACTATATCATGAAGGAACATAGACAAGCATGTTACCAAAAGAAACTTTGCTCTAAACCTTCTCCTTTTTGTCTTGGCCGAAACTTCAAGGTGAGGTTCTAAATTTTCTTCTTTTTTTTTTGTACAACATAGAGCATAACTTGTAAACTTGATTATCCTAAGTGACCACTAACTTATCTTGGCCAAAACATGCAAGGAGATCTCTAAGGTTTCAATAACAATCACATACAAGGAAAATCGATAGCTACTTGTACTGCAGTGAGGGGATACAAACATCCTTGCTTGATTTACTTAGGGAAGAAACCTTGCTTGTGGAGCCTTCCTAGAGAGGAGCTTCTCTTGATTGGGTTTCGGCAATGGTGTGGAGGAGGAGAGTTCTTTGGTCACGGTGGAGAGTAGGAGGGAGGAGGAAGAGAAGAAAATGAAATTTTCTCTTTCTTTTCTCCTTTTATTCCTCATGAAAAGAAGAAGGGAAAATGAATTTTTCCTTCTCTTTTCTTTTACTCATCCCTTAATGAAAAGAGAAAGCAAGAATCCTCTTTTCCTTTGAGAGGAAGAAGGCAATTCCAACTTCTCTTCCTAAATGAAAGAAACCTTCTCTTACTCTTAACTATATTGTCCCTTCTCTTCCTAACAATACATTCCCTTGATTCATTGGTTATCACATACATGTATCTAGTAAGAGGTCCAAGGTTCAAACCTTGGTCATCTCTTTTTGGTTCTATTTTATTATTTTTTTTGTAAATTTCCACATAAAGCCTATTTTTAACCATGGTAAAATATATAAACTTGCTAGATATCCTATGGGTGTTACAGTCCCCCATACCTCATAAAAGTTCGTCCTCGAACTTAAAATAGCTCCGGGTACTAAGGTGGCCTACGACTTCCTGCTGAGTGCATCGGCCACTTTGTTAGCTTTTCTCGGATGGTAAAAGATCTCGCAGTCATAGTCCTTGACTAGCTCAAGCCATCTTCGTTGTCTCATGTTCAGGTCCTTCTGTGTGAAGAAGTATTTCAGATTCTGGTGATCTATATAAATCTTACACTCTGCTCCATATAGATAATGCTTCCATATTTTAAGAGCAAAGACCACGGCTGCTAGCTCTAAATCATGAGTGGGGTAATTTTTCTCGTGTTCTTTGAGTTGCCTAGAGGCATAGGCAATGACCTTGCAATTCTGCATGAGTACAGCTCCGAGTCCTGATCTAGAAGCGTCGCTATACATATCAAATCCTTCGTTGCCTTCCGGAAGAGTAAGAATTGGAGCACTGGTCAATCTCCTTTTCAGTTCTGTGAAACTCTCCTCGTAGTCGTCTGTCCATTCGTACTTCTTATTTTTCCGAGTGAGGGCTATCATCGGGGCTGCGATTCTGGAGAAACCCTCTACGAACTTCCGGTTATAGCCTGCTAGTCCGAGGAAACTTCTGATTTCGCTGGCATTCCTTGGCCTATTCCAGTTACTGACGGCTTCAATCTTGATTGGGTCTACCATTACCCCATCCCTAGAGATAACATGACCCAAAAATGATACTTGGTTGAGCCAAAATTCGCATTTGGGGAATTTCACATACAGTTGCTTTTCCCGAAGAATTTGTAATACTATTTCCAGGTGTTCGACATGCTCTTCTTGGGTCCTTGAGTAAATGAGGATGTCATCGATGAAAACTATCACAAATTTGTCGAGATATACTGAGAACACCTGGTTCATCAGGTCCATAAATATAGCAGGAGCATTTGTCACTCCGAAGGGCATTACTACGAACTCATAATGCCCGTATCTTGTCCGGAAAGCCGTCTTCGGTATATCATCTTGTTTCACCTTTACTTGATGATAGCCAGATCTCAAATCAATCTTAGAGAAAACGGTGGCCCCTTCAACTGGTCAAACAGTTCGTCAATCCGTGATAAAGGATATCTGTTCTTGATTGTAACCTTATTTAGCGCTCGATAGTCTATGCACATTCGCATAGACCCATCCTTCTTTTTCACAAACAGTACCGGAGCTCCCCATGGAGAGTGACTAGGGCGGATAAGTCCCTTGTCGAGTAACTCCTGTAGCTGTTCTTGAAGTTCCTTCAATTCAGCCGGCGCCATACGGTAAGGTGCTTTAGAGATCGGCTTCGCACCAGGAATCAATTCGATCTCAAACTCGATTTCTCGGTCAGGTGCAAACCCTGGTAGTTCATCAGGAAATACCTCTGGGTAATTGCATACAACTCTGACATCTTCCGGCTTCAACTCTTCTGCCTGACTTGTATCAACCACATGAGCTAGAAACCCAGTGCATCCGTTGTCCAACATCTTCCGTGTCCTTAAAGCTAATAGAAACTTTTTAACTTCTTTCTTGGTCTCTCCGATAAATTCAAAAGTCGGTTCTGATTCAGGCCGGAAAATTACTTTTCTTTTACGGCACTCTATTGAAGCACCGTACTTACCCAGGAAGTCCATGCCTAATATAATATCATAATCCTGCATGTCAAGCACTATCAGATTACAGTAAAGTTCTCTATCTGTGATTTTGATGGGTGCGGCTCGCAGCATATGAGTGGATGGCATCACTTCTCCCGAAGGTAATGTTGTTAAGAATTTGCAATCTAAGGCTTGGGGTGGCATGTCTATCTTTCTTGTGAAAGGTGTAGATATAAACGAGTGTGTTGCCCCAGTGTCAAATAGTACAGTAGCATGCTGACTAAAAACAAATCTCTGACCTGTGACAACTGTAGAAGCATTAGCCGTATCTTCCTTGGTGATGGAGAAAATTCTGGCATCTGTCGTCACTGGCGGAGCTTCCAATCTCCTCTGGCTTATCTGTGGGCCTTCTAATGCAACTTGCATCAGGTGTGGCTGTGGAGGAACACCTCTGTTTTGGGCATCCTGTGGAGGAGGTGTCTGAATCTGAATAGGACAGTTCCGAGCCATATGTCCTCCCATTCCACAGTTGTAGCACCTATTTGTGCCTATACGGCATATTCCTGGGTGCTTCTTCCCGAAGGTGGTACACTGAGGAAACATGAGTTGCTTGCTTGCTGGACCACCCTTGGAGTCATTCCATTGCTTCCTCTTGCCACTGTGATTTCCTTTCAGTTGGTTCTGGTGCTCTGAGATTTCTGTCCTCCCGGCTGAGTTTGACTCTTGCCTTCGTTCATCGCCTTCTGATAGTGTTCGGTGATCAGGGCACTGCTGATTAATTCTTCAGTGGTCTGTGGTCTATTAACTCCGCCGGCCACATTCAGAGCTATCTCAGGTCTGAGCATCTTCAGCATGAGTCTGACCCTTTCTCTTTCAGTGCTAACCAATTCCGGACATAAGCGCGCTAAACGGTTGAATTTCTTAACAACTTCATTAACCGACAGATCGCCTTGTCGGAACTCGGTGAACTCGTCATAATGCTTGTTTGTCACCCTCATATGGAAGAATTCTTCGAAAAATTCCGTCTCAAAGTCTGTCCATCTCGTCTGATTTATTTGTCTTTTTGCTTTGACTCGGTCCCACCACATTCTGGCATCGCCCGTAAGGCAGAACGATGCGCATTTGACTTTCTCATGTTCGGGCCAATCCAATAACTCCACTATGCTCTCCACAGTCTTGAACCAGGCCTGCGCGTCCCATGGTTCACAGTTACCGGAGTAAGCTTCCAGCTTCAGTCTTTGCCACTGAATCAGATATGCCTCCAGACGAACCACTCGAGCTGGGCCTACCGGTGGTGCAGGTGTCGGTGGCACTGGTGCAGCTGCAGGTATAACAGGCATCGTATTTTGATTTCCAAGTGGGGTAGCAGTATTCCCCTGCTGATTCATTAAAGCAGTGATTATTTGTTGTTGTTCCGTAACCTGACGCTGGAGCTCAGTGACCACATGCCTCAGATCCGGTGGAGGTACTGTCTCCTTTGCACTAGTATTGCGTCTTCTAGCCATGCTTCTCTTCATGAATAATAACAAGGCTAGCATAAATTATTATTATTCCTAATCTACCATCATGCATACATAAACTAAAACTGTAACTTATCAAATATTAATAAAAAAAATGGAGTAGGCATGCATACTATCAAAGCATTATGAAATAATAGATTTAAGCATAAGCATCATAAAATTTTAAGCATAAAAATTCTTACTTGGAGCGGCAGGATGTAGGCATGATGTGTGTGTAGTGGAAGGTAGACCTGCTCTGATACCAAACTATAACGCCCGCCCCTTCCGGGGGCGCTAGGGCTACCCTAAGGGACGGAGTTACTTACACCTACCTAACATACATGTGCATATGATCTCATGGCAGCGGAAGATATTTATTAAAGTTTTCATTCTATTTTATCATATGCATTTTTTTTTTTAAACATGGCATGTGAACTGTAAATCATACTAATACTCATGCATAACTTAATCTATATTTACTACTTGAACATGAATCATGATCTTATAAATCTACTGACATGAAAGAAGACATCATAAATGCATAACATACCAGTTCAAGTTATCAGCATACCCATAGGGTCCAAACATAGTTCACATGCACAATTCAACCAAATAAAGTTTTAAAACTAAATTAGATCTATCCACCATGCCACTTCCACACACACTCTCTGCCTTTCCTGCTGCTCCCCTTAGTTCATCCATTCCTTGCCTTTCTCTGCAGTACAAGGACACATAAAAACTATAAGCCCTAAGGCTTAGTAAGTTCCTTTCCTACTCATAAAACCATAAATCATGCGTACACATAAAACATATCATAGCATGTGAAAGACATAACATAACCATATCATAGCATGTGAGAACATAACATAAAACATATCATAGCATGTGAGAACATATCATGAAACATATCATAGCATGTGAGGACATAACATGAAACATATCATAACGTGTGAATACATAACATGAACTAATAACATGATCATCCAAACATCATAAACATGATCCAAAAGATAATAAGTGTGAAGGAAATCATGTAACATGTACATGTAGATGCAAGATGTTCCTTTGAAAACATGCATAATGAAATGAACATATGCAACAAGTGTTTTTTTTCTTTTTTTTTTTATATCATATACATACTTGAACATAATATCAACATAAGGGTCCGGCTTGTACCACATACATACATAAATGCGCGCAATCCCTAGGACAGGGTAGCTAGCCCCGAACCTACTACGGATCTAGGTTCGTTCATAGTCCGTCGACCTAGGGGCGTACTAAGGAGCCCATCCCTTTTTACGAGGCCCGTTTCATAGACCATCGACCTCGGGGCACTTATGGAGCCCACCCTTGGTACAAGCAATACAAAAAGTAAAATAGCATGTCATACATATCATGTATCATAGTTCTTATCATGTCATCATACATATCATGTTCTTGTCTTATCATACATGTCATATCATGAAGAGAGCTCTTGATCCCAACTTAAGGGAAGCATCTCTTAGGCATTTCTTCTTACATAAGCCTTTCATAACATATCTCATAAACCATAACATGTTCTTATCATAACATAGAGCATAGCATGTAACATGAAACATAGCATTTATCATGTAGCCTATATCATTCTATGAAACATAGCATATCATATCATGAAATCATAGCATATAACATATCATGAAACATAGCATATCGTATCATGAAGCATAGTATATATCAGATCATGAAGTATAGCCTATATCATTCTATGAAACATAGCATATCATATCATGAAATCATAGCATATAACATATCATGAAGCATAACATATCATATCATAAAGCATGGAAACTTAAACTAACCATATATCAAGAATCATACATTATGAGGAAACATAAGCACGCATAGTTAGATTCAAAAACTTTTCCCTAAACCTATTCTTTCAATCTTGGCTGAAACCTTACTAGCATGAATTCTAACCTTTGGCCACCATAAGGAGCATGAAACTTCAACCAACTATAGATAAATAATCATACATCGTAAAAAAGCATAAACAAGCATAGTTAAATTTCAAGACCTTGCTCTAACTCATATACTTGCTTGGCCGAACCCTAAGGTGACGTTCTAAGATTAATTTGTACAACATGTAGCATGGAGACTTGTCTAATCTCATACAAAAGATCATACAACATGTAGAAACATAACTAAGCATAATTAGGTTAGAAAAACTTAACTCTAAGCTTACACTCTACCTTGGCCGAAACCTACAAGTAGGGTTTCAAGTCTTCTAGTGCAATATGTAACATAAAGTCTAAACCTAACTTCATACAAGGTATCATACTTCATGAATGAACATAAACAAGCATGTTTAGGTTTTAAATTTTAACCCAAAGCCTCATATCTTATCTTGGCCGAAACTTCACTAGGGTTTTCATTTTTTTTTTTTTCATACAACATGAAGCATAAAAAAAATCTAAGCTATCAATACATAAGAGTTCATTCATCATGAGGGGCATAAACAACATATTATCATTTAAGTTTCAAAAACCTTACTCTAAATTTCATTCGTATTCTTGGCCGAAACTTGAAGATAAACATATCCTAATTTTATACAACATGGAGCATGAAAAACCTAAGCTATCAACATATAAGAAAGTCTAACAAGTTTTAGGAGTATAAACCATATGTTTCCTTTTTAAAGTTTTGCCCCAAACCTTATAACTCATCTTGGCCGAAACATTAGGTTAGAGTTCTTAAACATTTTAATATCATATGAGATATCCAACTTAGCTAACAACATATAAAAGATACTATATCATGAAGGAACACAGACAAGCATGTTACCAAAAGAAACTTTGCTCTAAACCTTCTCCTTTTTGTCTTGGCCGAAACTTCAAGGTGAGGTTCTAAATTTCCTTTTTTTTTTTGTACAACATAGAGCATAACTTGTAAACTTGTTTATCCTAAGTGACCACTTACTTATCTTGGCCGAAACTTGCAAGGAGATCTCTAAGGTTTCAATAACATTCACATACAAGGAAAATCGATAACTACTTGTACTGCAGTGAGGGGATACTCACATCCTTGCTTGATTTACTTAGGGAAGAAACCTTGCTTGTGGAGTCTTCCTAAAGAGGAGCTTCTCTTGATTGGGTTTCGGCAATGGTGTGGAGGAGGAGAGTTCTTTGGTCACAGTGGAGAGGAGGAGGGAGGAAGAAGAGAAGAAAATGAAATTTTCTCTTTCTTTTCTCCTTTTATTCCTCATGAAAAGAAGAAGGGAAAATGAATTTTTCCTTCTCTTTTCTTTTACTCGTCCCTTAATGAAAAGAGAAAGCAAGAATCCTCTTTTCCTTTGAGAGGAAGAAGGCAATTCCAACTTCTCTTCCTAAATGAAAGAAACCTTCTCTTACTCTTAACTATATTGTCCCTTCTTCTTCCTAACAATACATTCTCTTGATTCATTGGTTATCACATACATGTATCTAGTAAGAGGTCCAAGGTTCAAACCTTGGTCATCTCATTTTGGTTCTATTTTATTATTTTTTTTGCAAATTTCCACATAAGGCCTATTTTTAACCATGGTCAAATATATAAACTTGCTAGATATCCTATGGGTGTTACAGTCCCCCATACCTCATAAAAGTTCTTCCTCGAACTTAAAATAGCGCCGGGTACTAAGGTAGCCTACGACTTCCTGCTGAGTGCATCGGCCACTTTGTTCGCTTTTCCCGGATGGTAAAAGATCTCGCAGACATAATCCTTGACTAGCTCAAGCCATCTTCGTTGTCTCATGTTCAGGTCCTTCTGTGTGAAGAAGTATTTCAGATTCTGTTAATCTGTATAAATCTTACACTATGCTCCATATAGATAATGCTTCCATATTTTAAGAGCAAAGACCACGGCTGCTAGCACTAAATCATGAGTGGGGTAATTTTTCTCGTGTTCTTTGAGTTGCCTAGAGGCATAGGCAATGACCTTGCCATTCTGCATGAGTATAGCTCCGAGTCCTGATCTAGAAGCGTCGTTGTACATATCAAATCCTTTGTTGCCTTCCGGAAGAGTAAGAATTGGAGCACTGGTCAGTCTCCTTTTCAGTTCTGTAAAACTCTCCTAGTAGTCGTCTGTCCATTCGTACTTCTTATTTTTCCGAGTGAGGGCTGTCATCGGGGCTGCGATTCTGGAGAAACCCTCTACGAACTTCCGGTAATAGCCTGCTAGTCCGAGGAAACTCCTGATTTCCTGGCATTCCTTGGCCTATTCCAGTTACTGACAGCTTCAATCTTGATTGGGTCTACCATTACCCCATCCCTTAAGATAACATGACCCAAAAATGATACTTGGTCGTGCCAAAATTCGCATTTGGGGAATTTCACATACAGTTGCTTTTCCCGAAGAATTTGTAATACTATTTCCAGGTGTTCGACATGCTCTTCTTGGGTCCTTGAGTAAATGACGATGTCATCGATAAAAACTATCACAAATTTGTCGAGATATACTGAGAACACCCGGTTCATCAGGTCCATAAATATAGCAGGAGCATTTGTCACTCCAAAGGGCATTACTACGAACTCATAATGCCCGTATCTTGTCCGTAAAGCCGTCTTCGATATATCATCTTGTTTCACCTTTACTTGATGATAGCCAGATCTCAAATCAATCTTAGAGAAAACTGTGGCACCCTTCAACTGGTCAAACAGGTCGTCAATCCGTGATAAAGGATATCTGTTCTTGATTGTAACCTTATTTAGCGCTCGATAGTCTATGCACATTCGCATAGACCCATCCTTCTTTTTCACAAACAGTACCGGAGCTCCCCATGGAGAGTGACTAGGGCGGATAAGTCCCTTGTCGAGTAACTCCAGTAGCTGTTCTTGAAGTTCCTTCAATTCAGCCGGCGTCATACGGTAAGGTGCTTTAGAGATCGGCTTCGCACCAGGAATCAATTCGATCTCAAACTCGATTTCTCGGTCAGGTGCTAACCCTGGTAGTTCATCAGGAAATACCTCTGGGTAATTGCATACAACTCTGACATCTTTCGGCTTCAACTCTTCTGCTTGACTTGTATCAACCACATGAGCTAGAAACCCAGTGCATCCGTTGTCCAACATCTTCCGTGTCTTTAAAATTGATAGAAACTTTTTAACTTCTTTCTTGGTCTCTCTGATAAATTCGAAAGTCTATTCTGATTCAGGCCGAAAAATTACTTTTCTTTTACGGCACTCTATTGAAGCACCGTACTTACCCAGGAAGTCCATGCCCAATATAATATCATAATCCTGCATGTCAGCACTATCAGATTACAGTAGAGTTCTCTGTCTGTGATTCTGATAGGTGCGGCTCGCAGCATATGAGTGGATGGCATCACTTCTCCCGAAGGTAAAGTCGTTAAGAATTTGCAATCTAAGGCTTGGGGTGGCATGTCTATCTTTCTTGTGAAAGGTGTAGATATAAACGAGTGTGTTGCCCCAGTGTCAAATAGTACAGTAGCATACTGACTGAAAACAAATCTCTGACCTGTGACAACTGTAGAAGCATTAGCCGCATCTTCCTTGGTGATGGAGAAAATTCTGGCATCTGTCGTCACTGGCGGAGCTTCCAATCTCCTCTGGCTAATCTGTGGGCCTTCTAATGCAGCTTGCATCAGGTGTGGCTGTGGGGGAACACCTCTGTTTTGGACATCCTGTGGAGGAGGTGTCTGAATCTGAATAGGACAGTTCTGAGCCATATGTCCTCCCATTCCACAGTTGTAGCACCTATTTGTACCTATACGGCATATTCCTGGGTGCTTCTTCCCGCAGGTGGTACACTGAGGAAACATGAGTTGCTTGCTTGCTGGACCACCCTTGGAGTCATTCCATTGCTTCCTCTTGCCACTGTGATTTCCTTTCCAGTTGGTTCTGGTGCTCTGAGATTTCTGTCCTCCCGGCTGAGTTTGACTCTTGCCTTCGTTCATCGCCTTCTGATAGTGTTCGGTGATCAGGGCACTGCTGATTAATTCTTCAGCGGTCTGTAGTCTATTAACTCCGCCGGCTACATTCAGAGCTATCTCAGGTCTGAGCATCTTCAGCATGAGTCTGACCCTTTCTCTTTCAGTGCTAACCAATTCCGGACATAAGCGCGCTAAACAGTAGAATTTCTTAACAGCTTCATTAACCGACAGATCGCCTTGTCGGAACTCGGTGAACTCGTCATAATGCTTGTTTGTCACCCTCATATGGAAGAATTCTTCGAAAAAATCCGTCTCAAAGTCTGTCCATCTTGTCTGATTTATTTTTCTTTTTGCTTTGACTCGGTCCCACCACATTCTGGCATCGCCCATAAGGCAGAACGATGCGCATTTGACTTTCTCGTGTTCGGGCCAATCCAATAACTCCACTATGCTCTCCACAGTCTTGAACCAGGCCTGCGCGTCCCATGGTTCACAGTTACTGGAGAAAGCTTCCAGCTTCAGGCTCTGCCACTGAATCAGATATGTCTCCTGACGAACCACTGGAGCTGGGCCTACCGGTGGTGCAGGTGCCGGTGGCACTGGTGCAGCTGCAGGTATAACTGGCATCGTATTTTGATTTCCAAGTGGGGTAGCAGTATTCCCCTGCTGATTCATTAGAGCAGTGATTATTTGTTGTTGTTCCGTAGCCTGACGCTGGAGCTCAGTGACCACATGCCTCAGATCCGGTGGAGGTACTGTCTCCTCTGCACTAGTATTGCGTCTTCTAGCCATGCTTCTCTTCATGAATAATAACAAGGCTAGCATAAATTATTATTATTCCTAATCTACCATCATGCATACATAAACTAAAACTGTAACTTATCAAATATTAATAAAAAAAAATGGAGTAGACATGCATACTATCAAAGCATTATGAAAGAATAGATTTAAGCATAAGCATCATAAAAATTTAAGCATAAAATTTTTACTTGGAGCGGCAGGATGTAGGCTTGATGTGTGTGTAGTGGAAGGTAGACCTGCTCTGATACCAAACTATAACGCCCGCCCCTTCCGGGGGCGCTAGGGCTACCCTAAGGGACGGAGTTACTTACACCTACCTAACATACATGTGCATATGATCTCATGGCAGTGGAAGATATTTATTAAAATTTTCATTCTATTTTATCATATGCATTTTTTTTTTAAACATGGCATGTGAACTATAAATCATACTAATACTCATGCATAACTTAATCTATATTTACTACTTGAACATGAATCATGATCTTATAAATCTACTGACATGAAAGAAGACATCATAAATGCATAACATACCAGTTCAAGTTATCAGCATACCCATAAGGTCCAAACTTAGTTCACATGCACAATTGAACCAAATAAAGTTTTAAAACTAAATTAGATCTATCCACCATGCCACTTCCACACACACTCTATGTCTTTCCTGCTGCTCCCCTTAGTTCATCCATTCCTTGCCTTTCTCTGCAGTACAAGGACACATAAAAACTATAAGCCCTAAGGCTATGTAAGTTCCTTTCCTACTCATAAAACAATAAATCATGCGTACACATAAAACATATCATAGGATGTGAAAGACATAACATAACCATATCATAGCATGTGAGAACATAACATAAAACATATCATAGCATGTGAGAACATATCATGAAACATATCATAGCATGTGAGGACATAACATGAAGCATATCATAACATGTGAATACATAACATGAACTAATAACATGATCATCCAAACATCATAAACATGATTCAAAAGTAAATAAGTGTGAAGGAAATCATATAACATGTACATGTAGATGCAAGATGTTCCTTTGAAAACATGTATAATGAAATGAACATATGCAACATGTGTTTTTTTTTCTTTTTTTTTTTATATCATATACATACTTGAACATAATATCAACATAAGGGCCCGGCTTGTACCACATACATACATAAATGTGCGCAATCCCTAGGACAGGGTAGCTAGCCCCGAACCTACTAGGGATCTAGGTCAGTTCATAGTCCGTCGACCTAGGGGCGTACTATGGAGCTCATCCCTTTTTACGAGGCCCTTTTCATAGACCATCGACCTCGGGGCGCTTATGGAGCCCTCCCTTGGTACAAGCCATACAAAAAGTAAAATAGCATGTCATACATATCATGTATCATAGTTCTTATCATGTCATCATACATATCATGTTCTTGTCTTATCATACATGTCATATCATGAAGAGAGCTCTTGATCCCAACTTAAGGGAAGCATCTCTTAGGCTTTTCTTCTTACATAAGCCTTTCATAACATATCTTATAAACCATAACATGTTCTTATCATAACATAGAGCATAGCATGTTACATGAAATATAACATTTATCATGTAGCCTATATCATTCCATGAAACATAGCATATCATATCATGAAATCATAGCATATAACATATCATGAAGCATAGCGTATCGTATCATGAAGCATAGAATATATCATATCATGAAGTATAGCCTATATCATTCCATGAAATATAGCATATCATATCATGAAATCATAGCATATAACATATCATGAGGCATAGCATATCATATCATAAAGCATGGAAACTTAAACTAACCATATATCAAGAATCATACAATATGAGGAAACATAAGCATGCATAGTAAGATTCAAAACTTTTCCCTAAACCTATTCTTTCAATCTTGGCCGAAACCTTACTAGCATGAATTCTAACCTTTGGCCACCATAAGGAGCATGAAACTTCAACCAACTATAGATAAATAATCATACAACGTAAAGAAGCATAAACAAGCATAGTTAAATTTCAAGACCTTGCTCTAACTCATATACTTGCTTGGCCGAACCCTAAGGTGACTTTCTAAGATTCATTTGTACAACATGTAGCATGGAGACTTATCTAATCTCATACAAAAGATCATTCAACATGTAGAAACATAACTAAGCATAATTAGGTTAGAAAAACTTAACTATAAGCTTACACTCTACCTTGGCCGAAACCTACAAGTATGGTTTCAAGTCTTCTAGTGCAATATGTAACATAAAGTCTTAACCTAACTTCATACAAGGTATCATACTTCATGAATGAACATAAACAAACATGTTTAGGTTTTAAATTTTAACCCTATGCCTCATATCTTATCTTGGCCGAAACTTCACTAGGGTTTTCATTTTTTTTTTTTTCATACAACATGAAGCATAAAAAAAATCTAAGCTATCAATACATAAGAGTTCATTCATCATGAGGGGCATAAACAACATATTATCATTTAAGTTTCAAAAACCTTACTCTAAATTTCATTCGTATTCTTGGCCGAAACTTGAAGATAAACTTATCCTAATTTTATATAACATGGAGCATGAAAAACCTAAGCTATCAACATATAAGAAAGTCTAACAAGTTTTAGGAGCATAAACCATATGTTTCCTTTTTAAAGTTTTGCCCTAAACCTTATAACTCATCTTGGTAGAAACATTAGGTTAGAGTTCTTAAACTTTTTAATATCATATGAGATATCCAACTTAGCTAACAACATATAAAAGATACTATATCATGAAGGAACATAGACAAGCATGTTACCAAAAGAAACTTTGCTCTAAACCCTCTCCTTTTTGTCTTGGCCGAAACTTCAAGGTGAGGTTCTAAATTTCCTTCTTTTTTTTTTGTACAACATAGATCATAACTTGTAAACTTGTTTATCCTAAGTGACCACTAACCTATCTTGGCCGAAACTTGCAAGGAGATCTCTAAGGTTTCAATAACATTCACATACAAGGAAAATCGATAGCTACTTGTACTGCAGTGAGGGGATACTCACATCCTTGCTTGATTTACTTAGGGAAGAAACCTTGCTTGTGGAGCCTTCCTAGAGAGGAGCTTCTCTTGATTGGGTTTCGGCAATGGTGTGGAGGAGGAGAGTTCTTTGGTCATGGTGGAGAGGAGGAGGGAGGAGGAAGAGAAGAAAATGAAATTTTCTCTTTCTTTTCTCCTTTTATTCCTCATGAAAAGAAGAAGGGAAGATGAATTTTCCTTCTCTTTTGTTTTACTCATCCCTTAATGAAAAGAGAAAGCAAGAATCCTCTTTTTCTTTGAGAGGAAGAAGGCAATTCCAACTTCTCTTCCTAAATGAAAGAAACCTTCTCTTACTCTTAACTATATTGTCCCTTCTCTTCCTAACAATATATTCTCTTGATTTATTGGTTATCACATACATGTATCTAGTAAGAGGTCCAAGGTTCAAACCTTGGTCATCTCTTTTTGGTTCTATTTTATTATTTTTTTTGTAAATTTCCACATAAGGTCTATTTTTAACCATGGTAAAATATATAAACTTGCTAGATATCCTATGGGTGTTACAGCGCACGCAGACACAGAGAGGGAAGGAGGAGAAAGCAGACTGCTCGAGAGCACACGAACAATGAACAGAGGCGCAGCATTTATTCACTCTGAAACACTGCTTTGCCAGCAAACCAAAGCATGCGTCGGTCCCCTCACTCACTGGACAGAACCAAACCGTGCGTCGCTTCCTCACGATCGCGGGATAGAACCAAACCAAACCAAAGACTAGCAAAAACAAACCAGGCCGCCAGAGGCCCACGAGCTGGGGATTTGCACCGACCATGCGCGCGATGATCATGTGCATCGTGCTCAGTTTATGGATTTCCGACTCGAACCCCCGAAACCACCTGATTTGGGCTCGGCCCGCGCATGCAATATAGGTCACATTAACTTTGCTAAGTAAGGATGGAAGAGCTTGATAACCATGATTTTACTATAATATTCTCATTCATACAATCATGGTTTGATGTAGTTTTCATATATAGAACCCATATTTACACTACATTTTTATACAGTATATCAATTTTGGACTTAATTACAAATTATGTTATTATGACTTTATTTTGATGTTAATATTTGTTCATTATTTTGTAGGCATTAAAAAGGTCATGGACCTGATCAGATTAGGCTGCATTTGGGCTCAAACCTATGGTTAAACGAGGCGATCAAGCTCTGAATTGATTTGGATCGTTCATTGAACTTTGAATCAGATCTACACCATCCATTGAAGATCTGAACCTTCTGTCCTAATGTAGAGCAGATCTTATCCGTTGATGAAGATCCAGAGATTTTGATCCAGATCTGAGCTCATCCAGCCGTAGATCAAAGCTGAATTATTCTGGGTCGTCCGATCATATTTGAGGAGAAGTTTAAATTCCGCGAGAAGCTACAGTGTCAAGTGAGCTCGGTTCGTGATTTCTTGCCACTGTTCATCGTCTTCAACATCTACGACGCCGACGCTCCCATCAACATTTCAATCAGAATTCAAGATCTGTCATCACCGGTAGCAATTGGAGGACTGGCGATCATTTTCCAACCTTCAGATTGCGAGAGAAGGAGTTTTTTTCTGTCGCTATCGTTGTGTTTCACATTCACCAGACGAACTTAGATTTTGGGAGTTTTCCAGATCTGAGGGATTCTACCACGCAATAGAAGATTCAGAGGAGTTTTTCCGGAGGTTCTGCTTCGCATCCATTCTTCAATTAACTCGCGAGTTCGCCATCGATTAGATCGATCGATTGACGAACGCGATTCCTCGCCCTTCCTTGTTCCACGGGCAGTGAACTTTCGATGAGATTGCAAGTTTGAAGGGAGGTTCCTGATAGCTGCAATTCTCATAATCTTTAGCTGTGGAATTGAATCATTGCTGGTGATTGCTCAAGGGAGTTTTCTTGAGTTTCTTTGTGACGTCGCAGAGAGACAGAGCTTAAGTGTTGATTGAATTTGTGGATGTTTCTTAATTGCATTCTAACTAGTTTAAATTGTCAGATCTTTAGATTTCATTTGTTTTCTTCCCATTTCAAGAAAAACCAGCAAATGTTCTTTGTTAGATTTCATGAATAAATGTTGTTTCAAAGTTCTGTTATGGAATTGAGTCAGTTGAAAGTGTAAGAAGGAACAGCAGTTAGGGATTCAATTAATACTCAGGATTCAATTTTAAGTTCATAGCATAGTTCTAATTTTGAAGTAAGTTTCGTAATATAGATTTCAAGTAGTTTTTGTTTGTTGTAAGAGTTGTTTCATCAATTTGATTCATTCATGATTCATTGCAAATTCAACTTTGATTTTTGCATGAATGTGCAGTTTTGTTCAGTTAGATTTTGAATAATTAAAATTAATCGTTAGGTTTTGTTTGAATGCATGGTTGAATGCAATTTTAAATGCAGAAATCATGAGTCAATAATTCTAGGTTAGTTTGATTTTAAGTAAATCATTGAAGTTTAGCATGAATTCCTTTTTATTCTATTGAATCTGTTTTAGAGATTAGCAATTTCATTACTGAGTTTGAATTAATAAAAGTTTCTATTCAATAGAAAGGAATAAATAAATGAAGATCACATTTAGACAAGCATATTTTCTAGTTAACCTCGGAAAAATACGACTTGGGACTCCATACTACATTCCTTTTATTTAGTTTTGAATTGTTCCAATTTAAATCAATTTAATGCACCACGTGACATGCAATATGGTTGACACCAAATTTTGGCGCCGTTGTCGGGGAACACATGTAATAGAAAAGTGTGATTGTTTTAGATTGTGAAATCTTTGATTACTTTGTTTGCATTTTATTTGCTTCCATTGGACTTATCTGAATACTCATTTTGTTTTTGATGTCATGACCAGGACTTCGAAGGACAAGCTATTTGAGTTAGATCCAGAGATTGAGAGGACTTTCAGGGCTTTGAGAATCCAAGAAAAAGCTTCAAAAGGCTCTGAAAATACCTTATCACATTCAGATATTCCCATGGCCGATTCTAATAGAACTATGAAGGAGCTTGCAGCTCCTGATGAGGCTTTCAAGTATTCGTGCATCACTTATCCAAATTTAGCAGGAGATTTTGAGTTGAGATCAAGGCTGATTCATTTACTTCCTAAATTTCAAGGGTTATCTGAAGAAGATCCAAATAGACATTTGCATGAATTCCATGTGGTATGCTCAACCATGAAGCCACAGGGAATTTCAAAAGAAGATATCAAGCTAAGGGCTTTTCCATTTTCATTGACTGGAGTAGCAAAGGATTGGCTATATTATTCGCCACCAGGATATATTACCTCTTGGATTGATATGAAGAAGGATTTCTTGGAGAAATACTTTCCAGCATCAAGGACCGCTACTATCAGGAAGAGTATTTGTGGAATTCAACAAGTGGTGGGAGAGACACTTTATGAATATTGGGAGAGATTCAAGAAGCTATGTGCAAGTTGTCCTCAACATCAAATTAGTGAGCAGTTACTAGTTCAGTACTTCTATGAAGGATTATTGCCTATGGACCGAATTATGATAGATGCGGCAGCTGGAGGGGCTTTGGTGAATAAAACTCCAGAACAAGCTAGAGAGCTCATTTCTAATATGGCAGAGAATTCTCAACAATTTGGAAGTAGGGCTTTAACTACAAAGAGGAGTTGGAGAGGTGCAAATGTTTTCTAATGAACAAAAGGAGATAAGGAATTCATTGTTGGAGTTGACATCTTTGGTGAAGCAATTGGCATTGAATAATGTTAATCAAACTTCCACTTTGCCGAGCACACAATTTCCATATCAATCAAGGGGAGTTTGTGGTATTTGTTCTAGCCAAGAGCATGATTCGGAGTTATGTCCTAACCTTCATCAAGATGAGTCTTTGGCAGCGTTTTCTAGAGCTCAATTTTCTCAAAAATATGATCCTTATTCTTCTACCTATAATCCTGGTTGGAGAGATCATCCAAATCTAAAGTATGGTAATTCATTTCATCAACAACCACCCTTGAATCAAAGTTTCCAGCAGCAATTCCAACCTTTTCAGAGACAATTTCAGACTTATCAGCAAATACCTAATCAAAATCAGCAACCTCATTTTCAAAATAAGCAAAATCAGCAAGGTTTCCAACAGCCTGCAACTCAATTCCAGCAGCAACAAACACTTCCAGCATCTTCAAGACTGAGTTTAACTCAAGGGAACTCTAGCAATACCTCAAATTCTGATCCACAACAGGCTAGATTGGAGGAATTGATGCAACAAATCCTTCTTCAGCAACAAAATCAGCAAAGGACAGATTCGGCAATACAGAATATAGAAAGGCAGATTGGGCAACTAGCTTCCAGCCTTAATCAAATGCAAGCCCAAGGATCCAGTCAATTGCCTTCACAAACTACTCCTAATCCCAAGGGGAATGTTAGTGCTTTAACTTTAAGGAGTGGGAGGAGAATTTCAGAATTTTTGAGTGAAGAGAAAGCTGCTGAAAACTTTCGAGAATTACAGCAGTCTAATTCCAACAGTGAAGGAATTCAAGAAGATCAGAGTGTTCCAAATTCAAGTTCCATTCCAGCTTTGATTGATCCATTGGACTTGGAGCATTCACAAAGAGGTGGGAGAATTAATCCAGAAAATTCCAGCAGCTTTTATTCGGCAGAATTGCAAAATTCTAGCAAAGCTGGAGATTCAGGAATTCAGAATTCTATTCAAGAAAATTCAGAGCTCAACGTGTCATTGCCTTTTCCTCTACGAAAAACTCAACCAAGGAAGAATATAGAAGAGGAAAGAGCTAAGGAATTTCAAGAGCTTGTGAACTTATTTAGCAAGGTTGAGGTAAATGTTCCTTTGCTTACAATGATCAAGCAAATTCCAAAATATGCAAGGTTTCTTAAGGATCTCTGTGTGCATAAGAAGAAGTTGAAGGGGAATGAATTGATCAACTTAGGAAAGAATGTATCTGCTCTTATTCAACCAGTTCCCTAGAAATGCGAAGATCCAGGAGTGTTTACGGTACCTTGTGAGATTGGGAGTAGCCTTTTCAAGGATGCTATGTTGGATTTAGGAGCTTCGATTAATGTGATGCCAAGATCAGTTTTTCAAACTTTAGGGATTGGACCATTGTTGCCTATACGGGTTGTGATTCAATTAGCAGACCGCAGTCAGACTCACCCAGCTGGAGTTATTGAAGATGTATTGATAAAGGTGAGGGAACTTATCTTTCCTGCAGATTTTTACATACTTGATATGGAGGGAGACTGCTTGGCCAGTAGATCTCCACTTATTTTAGGGCGACCATTTTTAAAGACTGCAAGGACCAAGATTGATGTTCATGCGGGTACACTTTCTATGGAGATAGAAGATACAGTGGTTCAGTTCAGTATTTTTGACGCTATGAAGCATCCTAGAGAGGATCATTCTATTCTCAGCCTAGATATTTCAGAGGAGCTGGATATGGATTTCTTTTCAGGTATTGATTCAGATTTTGTAGTGGATGATCAGAGTGGTGGATTATCTTCGGTTTTGGGAGACATTTCAGCCGTGGGAATGAATGATGAGTTTAGTGGATTATTTTCGATTGAGTCAGGTGATTTATGCGTAGGGGATTGCTTAGGAGAAGCTCTACCCCTAGGATCACTCAGAGAAGAAGAATTATGTGTAGGGGATTGCTCAGCAGCATTACCCTTGGGATCACCTAGTGTTGATCAGATACAGGATGATTTGAAGTCATTGCCTCAACACTTGAAGTATACTTACTTAGGATCGAATCAACAGTTGTCTGTTATCATAGCCCAGAATTTAGAACCAGATCAAGAAATAAGATTACTGGAGATTTTGAGACAGCACAGGAGAGCTATTGGATGGACATTGGCAGATATTTTTGGTATCAGTCCTTCTATTTGCATGCATAGGATTTATTTAGAGGAGGATGTGAAACCAGTGAGACAACCCCAGAGGAGACTTAACCCACTGATGCTTGATGTAGTGAAAAAAGAGGTGACTAGACTTCTATAGGCAGGTATCATTTACCCTATTGCTGACAATCAGTGGGTGAGTCATATTCATGTGGTGCCAAAGAAATCAAGAGTGACAATAGTGGCCAATGAAGAGAATGAGTTGGTGCCCATCAGAGTGAAGAATTCATGGAGTTTGTATAGACTACAGGAAGCTGAACCAGGCAAGCAGGAAGGGTCACTACCCTTTGCCTTTTATTGATCAGATGTTGGAGAGATTGGCAGGTAAGTCACATTATTGCTTCCTTGATGGTTACACAGGATATTTTCAGATTTGCATCGCTCCAGAGGATCAGGAGAAGACTACTTTCACTTGTCCTTTCGGTACATTCGCTTATAGACGCATGCCATTTGGACTCTGCAACGCTCCAGGAACCTTTCAGCGATGCATGGTGAGTATTTTTGGAGATTTACTAGAGCATTGCATGGAGGTTTTTATGGATGATTTTTCTGTATATGGTTCATCTTTTGATGCATGTCTAGGAAATTTGTCTAAGGTTTTAGATAGATGTATTGAGACAGACTTGGTGCTAAATTTTGAAAAATGTCATTTTATGGTTGAGCATGGTATTGTTTTAGGACATATAGTCTCTAGGAGAGGAATTGAGGTAGATCCTGCTGAAATTAGTGCTATATCTTCTTTATCTTACCCTGCATGCGTGCGGGATGTTCGAGCTTTTCTTGGTTATGCAGGATTTTACAGGAGATTTATTAGAGACTTCAGCAAGATTGCTCTTCCACTGTCACAGCTTCTTCAAAAAGATGTGGAGTTTCAGTTTGATTAGAGGTGCAAGGAAGCTTTTCAGATATTGAAGGAGACTTTGATTTCTGCACCTATTATCAGGCCACCGGATTGGACATTACCATTTGAGCTTATGTGTGATGCTTCGAACTTTGCCATTGGGGCAGTACTGGCACAAAGAGTAGAAGGAGCACCACATGTGATCTGTTATGCATCAAAGACCTTAGATTCGGCTCAAGCAAATTACACCATGACAGAAAAGGAGCTTCTTTCTATTGTTTTTGCTTTAGATAAATTTCGTTCATATTTGCTTTGTTCTCAAGTGGTTGTATTTTTTGATCATGCAGCTTTGAAGTTCCTCCTCAAAAAGCCAGATGCTAAGCCTAGATTGATTAGATGGATGCTTTTACTCCAGGAGTTTGATTTGGAGATTCGTGATAGGAGTGGGAAGGAGCACTTGGTTGCAGATCATTTGAGCATAATTGAAGGGGAACTGGATCACACAGCTATTGATGATGATTTTAGAGATGAGCAGCTTTTTAGGGTGCATGGTGAGTCTCCATGGTATGCGGATCTGGTTAACTTCTTAATAGGTAAAGTTTTTCCTGCACAATTTTCAAAATCTCAAAAGGACAAGTTGAAAAGTGATTCAAAATATTATGTGTGGGATGATCCTTATCTATGGAAATTTTGTAGTGATCAGATTATTAGGAGATGCATACCTGATTTTGAGTTTCAGTCTGTACTTACATTTTGTCATGCATCTGAGTGTGGGGGACATTTTGGACCCCAGAGGACAGCTAGGAAAGTCTTAGAGTGTGGATTGTATTGGCCTACCCTTTTTCGTGATGCTTATGTATTTTGTAGATCTTGTGATAGATGTCAACGAACTGGGAACATAGGACCTAGGAATGAAATGTCTCAACATTACATGTTATTTTGTGAGATATTTGATGTATGGGGTATTGATTTCATGGGTCCATTTCCTGTCTCTTTTGGATTTTCATATATATTGTTGGCAGTTGATTATGTTTCCAAATGGGTGGAGGTCATTCCCACCAGGACTGACGATTCTTCAGTTGTTGTTAGTTTTGTCAGGTCACATATTTTCTGCAGGTTTGGAGTGCCTAGAGCTATTATTAGTGATCAGGGGTCACATTTTTGCAACAAATACATGAAGGCCATGTTGAGCAAATATGGGGTTTCACATAAAGTGTCTACACCTTATCATCCCCAAACAAATGGACAGGCTGAAGTGTCAAATAGAGAGGTGAAATCAATTCTTGAGAAAACTGTGAGACCTGACAGGAAAGATTGGAGCAAAAGATTGGATGATGCACTGTGGGCTTACAGGACGGCTTTTAAGACTCCTATAGGGATGTCCCCATACAGAATGGTTTATGGTAAAGCTTGTCATCTTCCGGTGGAAATTGAACATACAGCTTATTGGGCAATCAAAGCTTGTAATTTTGATGCTAGCCTGGCAAAAGAAGAGAGAAAATTACAACTCCAAGAACTTAAGGAAATTTGTTTAGAAGCATTTGAGAACTCACGAATCTACAAAGAGAAGACCAAAAATTTTCATGATAAGCACATTGTGGGTAAGGAATTTCATATTGGTGACAAAGTGCTTTTATATAGGTCACGGCTCCAATTGATTAAAGGTTCGTTGAGATCTCGTTGGGAAGGACCTTATGTTGTGACTAATGTGTTTTCTTATGGAGTTTTTGAGATTAGGGAGGAGGCTACCAACCGGATTTTCAAGGTGAATGGGCATAGACTCAAGTTGTTTCATGAGATTGGCAATGGAGAGATTATGCAAAAGATGAAGATTGATGATGCTATCTACTCATGTGAAGGGGAGTTTGTTCCAACTTAGTTTTCTTATCATTTTCATTTCTAGTAGTTTTAATAAAATGTTTGTTTTTGTTCAAAGAATTTTATTGTGTCATGAGATTTTAGTTGTTGAAATTTTATTGTTTGAATTGGTTTTGATTTGAATAAGAAAATGACACCCCCTAGCAAATTGTTCTATAGCATGTTAGAATTAGAGATTGTGAGCTAGATTTGAGAATCTATTTTTGGGGCTTTATGTCAAGAATGGATTTTTAATTTTCTCAAGGTTTCTATTTAATAACGGACACTTGATTGGTAAATTGGATTGATACATTCTCATGCCTAGTGAGGATGAGCCTTAATTGAGTGATGCACTTGTGTTATTGCTCTCTAGAACTTGCTTTGATTTTTTCAAAACCATAATCTAATGGATTAAATCATGTTTATGAAGGTAAATCTATTTGTTTCTTTCTTCCACACAAAATCTTGCTAATTTTTCTTGATAATCATCATATCAATTTATGTCTTCTCTTTATAAATCTTTCGGATGTGGATACATTGTATGCTATATGATGGATATTTTGGCCTAGGTGGATCAAGTTGAAGTGTGGGGGTAAGAGGGAGAATTTAATTTTTTTTTTGGAATACTCGGCTACATGAAGTGGATTGGAAGTGGTTTAAATTGGAAGTTTAATTGTAAATGGTTGTTGATGGAATTGTTTAAAAGATATGCTATAGGCAAAGAATATTACTGTGGAGTGATGGCAAAACTGAATTTGTGACTGATATAAGGATGAAAATTTGTTGGTATGATGTTGTTGAGTGTAGTGGTTTAATCAGAAAATGGACCAAGTTAAGTTCTTTTGGGTGCAAAAGCAAATGGTGTCCGAGCTTTTCCATGATTGCTACAAGCTTTATCTTTTGATAGCAAAGAATTTGAATGTTTGAATAAGGAAAATGTGAATGAGACAGCTCTAGCAGAGATAAATAAACAGAGGAGAAAAGAATACAGAAATGCAGTTTAGTGACTTCATTCCAATTTGTTCTGTGATGTTATTTGAATGAAGCCATCTCTTAGTTATTCAATAACTAAGTTTTGTGAAGGACAAATTTTAGAAGGTTGCATGCAAGTTTTTATCTATTGAAGAATCAAAGAGTTACTCTATAGAGCTTCAATTGTAAGGCTTGAATCAAAGGATCAATTAGAATTAAAGTTGATGGAACTGTGAAATTCAGAATTTGTTACAAGTTCGGTCTAGAACATTATAAGTAATTCTAATCATTGAGTTGCAGTGATAAAAACAGAGAGCAAAATGATGGAACAGAATTCTGAAGGAAGGAGGACAATAGCAATTACTTGATACAAAACTCAATAGTGCGGAAGGCTGGAAATTTGTTGAAATTGCATAATGTAGTAGTGGTAGCAAGGTGACCAATTGATACTTTTAATGGTGATGAACTTAAATGTACCATTAAACAACAGTTGAATCCAATTGAAATTTTTTTCGTATCAGGAAGCTTGATCGGAGGTCCAAGAATCGGAATGGAAACTGAACCATTTAAATGAAAATTCCTGAAATGTAGAGCTACTGTTTAGTGATAAAACCTGTTTGATTTCTGAATTTAACATAGTATGTCATTTACAGCGAGAGTAATGAGAGTAGAGTTTGATAAAGCTGTGTACTCATTAGACTATTCAATGTGAAGTGTCAAAGTGGAACAAGAATGGAACAGAACAAAATTTGTGAATCTGTTCCTATAGTAAATGTATCAAATTATTGAGCATTTGTTAAGCTTTCATTGCTCGAGACGAACAAAGGTTTAAGTGTGGGGGAGGTAAGGTATGATCCAAGTTGTTCATTGGTTTAATGCACGATGAGAGAAGATGATGAAGTGCTGAAATGTTGAAGTGGAACCAGAAATGAAGAAGTTTGTATATTTGGTGTGCTTAAATTCAGAGGAAAAAGACAGAGAAGATCTTGCATTTGATGAAACAAATCGTGATGCATTATAAGAACTTTGATGAAGTGTTGAAATTGAATTGTAGAGCTGAGAATTCTGAACTACAGTAGTTAAGGAGCAACACTGAAATTGAAATGGCAGAAATGTGTGGGAATCTGATTTGAAATGCAGGACTTGGTGCCAAAATGTATCAAAGATCAGTTACAACATTTAAATAAGTGAAAAGTGTAAGTGGAGCTTTGGGATTTGTAGTAACATATGGTATTGTGATGGAGTTGAGCTCAGATTCTGTAATCAAAATGCTAGAATGCAAAATTAGAGTATTTGAAAGGATTTGTTAAAACTTAACTCTTTATGGTTAAATTGAGGTAATTCTTAATTTCCAATTCTGAATTCTTCATCACAGAAGTTAAAAGCATATCTCAGTTCTGAAATGGAACAAATAAAAACCAAAGGAGATGTTAGTTGCAAAGACAGATATGATAAGGAAACAATCATTCCGGTAATACAGAAATGAGAACTGAACTGTTGTATTAAAATGTTGTGTACCAACTTGTTAGTGATGCAAGGTGAAACAAATGGTAGTAATGCTTCAAGGATTAGTAGGTTCATTAGTAGAACTTGAAAGAAATAGTTAAATGGGAGATGCACAGTGAGTTTTTGCAGCCTAACAGAAAGGAGATGTGCAGGGTACTAAAAGTCAAGTTTTTATTGTGCAGTTTGTGCCGGAAATTTTGAAAGGTTAAGAATTGCAATTAAGTAATGAAAATTGCTGAAATTGGTAATGAATGAAATGGTTTTCAAGGGTTAATTTTTAGTCATGCATTCATTGAGATTAAAGGAATGAGAAGTAAATTGTTGAACAGTGCTTAAGCAATTGGAAGAATGTTAAGGAAGAAAGTTTAAAAGGGAAGTATGGTCAAGAATTCATTATATAACACTCTTTTGTTTCCATGTCTTACACTAGAACTAAATTTATACTTTCTTTCTTATCTTTTCTTTTGTTGCTAATTCTATCTTTTCTTGCCTTTCCTTGCTACTTATGCTTTGATTTGTACTTAATTCACATTCTTACATTTTCTTTTTCATGATTAACCTTCATAGTATGGTTTGTATCCATGATCATGGTGGAGAGTAGAAGATAAGCAAGCTTATGGTAGTTCATGAAACACAAGTAGCATGAGTGCCCTCCATTTTTGTGATTACATGTGAGATAGGATGAGGGCCACAAAAACTCTATCTTGTGAGGTTTTTAGTATGAAATTAATTTCAATTTATTCATGATGGATGGAAATTATTATGTTGTTAACTAAGAGTAAAGTTTTAAGTCCATGAATGCTTGAGATTTTGGAATGTGATAATCTTTGATGGTTTACTTTCTTTATTCTCTAATCATGTTTAGGAATTTGTTTAGGGGGTGCCACTTAAGTAGGAATTTTAGTTTTTCTTGACTTTCATGGGACGTTCAAGAGTAAGTGTGGGGGAATTTGATAACCATGATTTTACTGTAATATTCTCATTCATACAATCATGGTTTGATGTAGTTTTCATATATAGAACTCATATTTACACTACATTTTTATACAGTGTATCAATTTTGGACTTAATTGCAAATTATGTTATTATGACTTTATTTTGATGCTAATATTTGTTCATTATTTTGTAGGCATCAAAAAAATCATGGACCTGATCAGATTAGGTTGCATTTGGGCTCAAACCTAGGGTTAAACGAGGCGATCAAGCTCTGGATTGATTTGGATCGTTCATTGAAGTTTGAATCAGATCTACACCATCCATTGAAGATCTGAACCTTCTGACCTAATGTAGAGCAGATCTTATCCGTTGATGAAGATCCAGAGATTTGGATCCAGATCTGAGCTCATCCAGCCGTAGATCAAAGTCGAATTATTCTGGGCCGTCCGATCAGATTTGAGGAGAAGTTTAAATTCAGCGAGATGCTACAGTGTCATGTGAGCTCGGTTCGCGATTTCTTGCCACTGTTCATTGTCTTCAACATCTACGACGCCGATGCTCCCATCAACATTTCAATCAGAATTCAAGATCTGTCATCACCGGTAGCAATTGGAGGACTGGCGATCATTTTCCAACCTTCAGATCGCGAGAGAAGGAGTTTTTTTTCTGTCGCGAATCGTTGCGTTTCACATTCACCAAACAAACTCAGATTTTGGGAGTTTTCCAGATCTGAGGGATTCTACCACGCAACAGAAGATTCAGAGGAGTTTTCCGGAGGTTCTGCTTCGCATCCATTCTTCAATTAACTCGCGAGTTCGCCATCGATTAGATCGATCGATTGACGAACGCGATTCCTCGCCCTTCCTTGTTCCACGGGCAGTGAACTTTCGATGAGATTGCAAGTTTGAAGGGAGGTTCCTGATAGCTGCAATTCTCATAATCTTTAGCTGTGGAATTGAATCATTGCTGGTGATTGCTCAAGAGAGTTTTCTTGAGTTTCGTTGTGACATCGCAGAGAGACAGAGCTTAAGTGTTGATTGAATTTGTGGATGTTTCTTAATTGCATTCTAACTAGTTTAAATTGTCAGATCATTAGATTTCATTTGTTTTCTTTCCCATTTCAAGAAAAACCAGCAAATGTTCTTTGTTAGGTTTCATGAATAAATGTTGTTTCAAAGTTCTGTTATGGAATTGAGTCAGTTGAAAGTGTAAGAAGGAACAACAGTTAGGGATTCAATTAATACTCAGGATTCAATTTTAAGTTCATAGCATAGTTCCAATTTTGAAGTAAGTTTCGTAATATAGATTTCAAGTAGTTTTTGTTTGTTGTAAGAGTTGTTTCATCAATTCGATTCATTCATGATTCATTGCAAATTCAACTTTGATTTCTGCATGAATGTACAATTTTGTTCAGTTAGATTTTGAATAATTAAAATTAATCCTTAGGTTTTGTTTGAATGCATGGTTGAATGTAATTTTAAATGTAGAAATCATGAGTCAATAATTCTAGGTTAGTTTGATTTTAAGTAAATCATTGAAGTTTAGCATGAATTCCTTTTTATTCTATTGAATCTGTTTTAGAGATTAGCAATTTCATTACTGAGTTTGAATTAATAAAAGTTTCTATTCAATAGAAAGGAATAAATAAATGAAGATCACATTTAGACAAGCATATTTTCTAGTTAACCACGGAAAAATACGACTTGGGACTCCATACTACATTCCTTTTATTTAGTTTTGAATTGTTCCAATTTAAATCAATTTGATGTACCACGTGACATGCAATATGGTTGACACCAGGGTTCCATATATAAGGTCTTCCCACCTTCTTAGTTTAGCAATATGAGGCTAAATGTATACATATATGCATTACCAGAACAACAACAAAAAATAAAAAAAATAATTTGAATTAAAAGATACAGAACTCAACAAGTACCATTATATAAATCATCTATGTTAGTCCGAGAGGGCGATATTAGAATGTCAATGAATACGTAACTAATTGTTTGCAAAATGAATGTAATCTTTGAGGCTCAAGAGTAACCCTGGTGCAAAGGATGAAAATACTCCTGACATTGCCAAGGATAAAGATTAAAGGTGATATACACCAAGGATAAAGATGAAGAGTAAAGGTAATATATACCAAGGATAAAAAAATACACAGGAAATTGACTTATTCCATCAAATCTCGCAGCTAACCTCAATTCTTGAGATCACAAAGCTGACATGCTGAGTGAATTGGCCGATCAATTCATCTCCTTGTGCCATAAACAGAAAGTGAGTATTTGACAATGCTGATGTTGGAACATCCAATTGACCAAAAATAGATGAGCAGGGTAGAAGAAAGCAAAATCTAAGGATGAGGCACTACATCCCAAGATGGCCGACGAACCAGACATCCACGAACCACCTTTTTTATGAATTTTGTACAGTTTTAGGGGAACCGAAACATTAAAAATAACTCAAAAACATTATATATATGACGCCACCAATTTATCTAATCAATCTATATTAAAAGCTGCACCATATAAATTTTTATTAAACAATATGAGCTAAATACGAAAAATGTAGTTCTTAATAACATTAACTAACGAGATCATATTATTTGCTAAAGACCCGATCCCCGAAGAGCAACCTTGGACAAGAAGCTGTCAGACTAGACTTCCTTTGCTGATCTACACATCACCACGCTCGAAAACAGCGGCAGCTCCCATGCCGGATCCTGCCGTATTTTTTTTTTTTATCAAAAACATTAGATAAATTATTATAAGGCAAGCAGATAAGGAGCTAGAACTAGAGTAAATACCCTTCACTATAAATTTAATAATTCTTTTATTTACATGCACTTATTGTGCTTTTTTTTATATGCGCTTCGTTTGTCAATAATCTCAAAACATTAAAGTAATATTTTTTAAATTATATCACAATTTAGTTCACTATAAATTTAGTAATGATTTTTCCTACATGCCCTTGTTGTACCTGAGTCTCAAAACATCAAACTAGTTTTTTTTACATATAACCTTTTATTAATTCACAAGTATATTTAGGAAAGCAAATATCATTACTCAGCTCAATCATTCATTTCATTTTCTTTATTTAGTTATAATTTTCATAAATATCTCCATTTAATTCAATTACATATTTTTATTTAGTTTAATTGAATGGCTTTGTTTAATTTAATGAAATGCCTTCATTTAATTTATAATTTTCATAATAATTAAAATATTATAATAAAAGTACTTCTACCCAAGGTAAATGTTAAAAACATATTTACTAGATCAAATCTAAGATATATGGACCTTCCCCCTGGTTCTATTTATGATAAAGGGAAATAAGTTATGGAAAAGGGTGAGACCTATGCACATTGAAATAACTCCAAATCTGCAATTCTTTCCTCTCCGCTTCATCTCATTTAAGAGTGTGCTAACGCATCGAGCACCTTTATGATAAAAAGAGTATTAATTAGAAAATTGAAGGGGAAAAAAACCTGCAAAACAACAGTGTCAAATAAATTAGCCCATAAAATACTAAGAGAATGAAATTATCAACCACACTATTTTGTCTAGTGTTGCCGATGAACATTTCACATCCCTAACAACTACGAAGAAACCAAATATAATACAGCAAAAAGATGTTAATTGTATGATCAGGTAAGGTAGATTTTTAGTCCTTATTCAAACTAGCCCTAAAAAGATGTAATTTTCAACTCGGACCTAGTCATAATGCAGGTAACTGTTTTCTTTTTTCCTTTTTTTTTCTCATCCCTGATCATCTGATTCACACTGTTAAATATTTGATGTGAAACTAAATTTTAACCACTCACGAAATAGCAAAAGACCTAAATGGGCCTTGGGATTGAGAATCTTACCTCATTCAAGAAGAGTGTTATATACTGTGGCCAATAGTTTAACTGGTAATAGCGAGATCAACCATTTGAAAAAGATATCATTACCCGGCAAATGGACTTAAATATACCTGTAGCGCCCAGTGGATGTCCAAGAGCAATAGCACCTCCATTAACATTAACCTTTTCAGGATCCAACTTCAGCATTTTACAACAATACACGTATTGCGAAGCAAAAGCCTAGAGAGGAAAGAAACTAAGAGATGAAGTGTTTTCCTTTAATATTTTACAGCAGATCTCAATAAAATAACTACACTTTATTACCTCATTTATTTCAAAAAGGTCAATTTCATCAAGCTGAATACCAGCAGCCCTAACTGCTACCGGAATTGCAACAGCAGGACCAATCCCCATCACACCAGGCTCCACTCCAACTGCAGAGAAGCTCCTACTTACACAAATTGCATATAATTCATACAAGATTACATTACAAGGCACCTAAACAAATATAGAATCAAGTGTTTAAAACAATGAAATTGCAGAGGAAATTCAAAAGGCTTAGTAGTATAATATAATGTAGCTTAGTGCATCCAATATGAAGGGGTGAGCATTGATGAGCACATACCACAGAAAGATCTAACAGTTTATGAGAAATAAATAAACATACAAATTGACGGTATAGACAGTGTGGTCTTAAATAGACCTTTGACATATGGAAAGTTATGGACCTTCATCTGCTCAATAGAAATGTAATGACACACAAAAAAAACATTTTAACTTTCATTGAAACTTTGTACAAAATAGAGAAATAACCTGAATATACCCAGTATCGGTAGTCCTTTTTGCATTGCTAAATCTCTTCTCATGAGGAGGACAGCTCCAGCTCCATCACTCACTTGACTAGCATTGCCTGTGCAGATGCCATATCTGTTATGTGGATGGCAAATGGGATGTGAAGGGATGGACAATGTTCACAAAATTTATGTTAATATTACCAGCAGTGGTGCTTCCATCCTTCTTGAAAGCTGGTTTAAGCTTCGAAAGAACTGACATTGATGTGTCTGGGCGGATTCCATCGTCGACAGAAATTGTGACTTGCTTCTGCTCTCCTGTTTTTGGGTCTACAACCTACATAAGGTAATAATGTGACAGGTAAGTGCAGAATAGCAATAGAATAGAAGAGATACTATATATATTATCATCCTATTGACTTGGGTAAATGAATATTTTAAATATTACTAATTGCTAAGATTTAGCAGTGGGTTGAAAATCAAATATTAAATAGCCTTTTTCAAGCTTTAAATACCTTTGTAGTAACAGGTACAATTTCTTCTCTGAATTTACCTGCAGCATTTGCTGCAGAAGCCCGCCTATGAGATTCAACCTAGACAAGGATAAGATAGCATGTTAAAAAAAGACATTTGCAATGTCTTAAAAGGAATAGAAGTCTGAATAAACATATAACCCACAGCTGCCTGATCTTGCTCCTGCCTTGTTATTCCATAACGATGTGCAACATTTTCAGATGTAATACCCATTGGAAGTAGACAATCTCGAGCTTGTGCAAACATTTCAACCTGAATCATATGTTGTACTTAATTCATGAGAATATTCAATTATTTCATTTTTCCAGTTAAGTTTTAGAACTTAATACAAGAAAAGATTTCAAGTCAATACAACATACTCTAGGATTAACAGGTCCAATCCAACCGACACTGTCAACTGTCATTGACTCCAAACCTCCACCAATGCCTACATCGGATATGAAGAACCAATAAATTCATAACATCAAGAAATTTTGATAACTATCAATTCACTGAAAAATCTACCGATATCATAAAAACCAGCTTTTATACAAGCAGCAACATCAGCAACAGCCTGAAGACCAGATGAGCACTGTCTGTTCACAGTTCTGAGTGGAACAGAGTCTGTTATTCCAGGGTAAAATGTTCAGACAAGATTTTGTTTAATTAAAGCATAAACAATTGCCATAAAATCTAGTGACCAGGAAATCCAGCATAAAATGCTGCCATTCTGCATTCAATTGCCCTCTGTGATCCTGGGGCCAAGACAGTGCCAACAACAATATCACCAACTTCACTTGGCTTCAGCTGAGTCTTATCCAACAATGCCTATGATTAAAAGTGTAGATATTCCATCATTAATACTCAGAATATTTCTAATGATGCCTAAATTGAGTGTTTATCTCTCTGTTTAAGTTAATTAAATTTCAATTTTCAGCATTTCTACAAGTATCTCACCTTCAGAACTGTTGCGAGTAGGTCTTCAGGGTGTGTATCCTTGAAACCCCCTCTTTTGGACTTGCAAATAGCAGTTCGGCATGCGCTATCATACACAAAAAATAATAAACGCTAAGCATAAGCATGCATAATGGCTATTCCAGCTAAACAAACGTTGACATCTACAAATGCCAAAAGGTTGTGTTGTAATAGAAAATAAATCGATTGCAAAAAATATCACAAAGAACACAAGTTTTATCAAATCTATTGCATCCTTTTAATTTTTGCATATCTATCTTAGCTTATCAAATTATATATCATGAGGTAACTTTACTGTCCAAATATTGAAATCCATTGTTTGTACAATGATGCTTCTAAGTGTTTTGAAGAGATTCTTGGTGGAACAATGCTCATATGTGAATGGATTCAATCATGTTGCCTTGAGGATGGTTTGATGTATTTGACAAACGGTTTAAAAGTAAGATTTTTGTGTGATAAAGATATGTGTGAATCAAATTTGCACAAACTAGGTAGATTGTGCTGGAGCTCGTGACTCAAGGAGTTAAAATTGTGTCGGTTGAAGACCTAGAGACAATGCCTTTGGGCAAGTAGTTGAAGACCTAGAATCAAAGCCTTTGAGAAAGTGGTCAAGACTTGGAGGCAACTTCTTTGAGCATGTGAAGACCAAGAGGTTAGAAGTATTTGGACAACGTCATGGAGGATGATATAGAGGTTGTAGGCATGGAAGATGGTGAACTATGAGAGATTATGTAAGTAATAAAAGGTTCATGCTTTTGGGTAAGATTATGTAGAGGTTACGATGATTGAGTCCTAGAGGTGATCCTAGTTGGTTGGAGTGTAAAGTCAACTGCTGAATCGACTAAACCTCTTGCTCAAAAATAAAATGCAGCCTATTAGGTTTAGTCAAGTAAATTTAGGGTTGATTCAACTGAATAAGGTTCTAATTGATTGATGGATTGATCCAATCAATTAAACTTTTGATTGTTGGCTAACAAATGCTAGTTAGATGATTTCAGTCAACTGAAATTGTTTGAAAACTAGCCATTGGAGGCCATTTATATAAGCATTAGACAAATTTTCTTTAGATAACCATGCACAAATTTGATTTTGATATTCTAACGTTAAGTGGTCAAAAAAAAATATATCCAAAGCCTTTTAGAAACTTTTAATGGGGATCCAATCCATAATGTCAGAGTATACGAACAAGAAGACTCGTGGAGCCTTCATAGCCGTCATCTTTGCCATGTAGGGCCTAGGCATCCTTGTTGAAGGCATGGTCGCCATCATTGTCTCCACCGCTTTAAAGAATCGATTCTAGGCTCCTCCGTGCTCGGCCGACCTGGTAGGCTCCACAGTGCCCGAGGCTGACTACATATGGCGTATCATCCTTATGTTCGGTGCGTTGCCAATAGCGCTCACCTACTACTAACGGATGAAGATGCTAGAAACAGCACAATCCATGGCGCTAGTGGCAAAGAACGCGAAGCATGCGATAGTCGACATATCAAAGGCTTTGCAAACGAAGATCGAGGAGTAGGGGAAGGTAGATCAAATTACGTCGTTGAACACCTTTCGGCTCTTCTCATTGGAATTCGTGAGCCGCCACGGAATGCACCTAGTGAGAGCCACGCCACCTTCATCATGCTAGCAAAGATCTTCTCAGCAGGCCTTCGTTCGACATGCCACAGGTTCTCGACAGCGATCAGCAAGCTCGTAGTGATCATTGGATCCTTCAGGTCAATCTACCTGGCACAAAACCCAAACTTGGCCAAGGACAACCACAGCTACCCGACTGACATCAGGAACTCGCCAAATGCAATATTCTTGGGCTACTCTGCACCTTTGTCTCCATCTTCACCATTGACAAGCTCGGCCGGATCGACTCCGTCAGAAGAACTTCATAGGCAATGGGATTGAGTCTATTTGAATTAGATTCATGGAGTCAATTTGGATTGATGTTCATGGAGTCAATTTAGATTGATGAGGTTTAATGAGTTAGACTCATTGGGTGAACTTCAATTCACCATGGAAGATGAAAGGTCAATTTCGAAAATGACCATCGACTCATGAAGAATTCAAATGTTGATTTGAATTCTAGAAGGAAGACCAAAAGACTTTTCATGAAAGATGATTAAGATTAATTCATGAAGGAAGATCAAAAGACACATGACCTTTGGAATTCCTTAGATGAATATAAATATGATTTATGTATGGAGTTTTTATTAGATGAAAACTTGTTGTGTCCATTGAGATTCCTCCTCCTCATCTTCTTCCTCCCTATCTTGGCCGAAACATGCTTGGTGATTGCTAGCACAACCACACGGACACGTGATCATGCTGAGATCATAGCTATCAGGAGATCAAGTGCACGCATCAAAGGTATGACCTTCTAATCAAACTTAGTATATGATAGTTTTCCATCGCATGGATCTTCTGGAGAGGACCTAGTAAATTTTCTGCTGCACTTTTCGCATGTTTAGCACACTAGATCGCTACAATTACCACCATACTTTGATTGGGTAATTTTGCATATAGGAAAAATTGAATAGAATATTTACATATAATATGATTTTGAGAATTATCTAACAATAAAGAAAAGCTTTGAGACACCAACAATGAATATAGAGATTAAATCAATTTCGATAAATGGAGCAATGAAATGAAGAAAAAAGGACAACAAATGCAAAAGCTATGGTAACACTCCGATGTTGACTCTCATCGAAGCAACTAAACAGGGTTAGACCCTTTAAGAGCGTAAAGGAGGTTTAGGAAAAACTCATAGTAGAGTTCTAATTGACTAAAGAATGGTTTAGTCAACTAAATTGTTATTGTTGGATTGCAATGGCTAGTTGATGATTTCAAATGACTAAATTGGATTTGATTCGATTAATTATTAGTTGACTGATGTTGCTCGAAAACTAGCTATTGGAGTTGTTGGAGACTATTTTATATAGTGTTGAACATGTTTTCTCTTGGTAATTATGCACGAATTTGATTGTGATATATTAGAATCTAAGTGGCTGAGAAAATATTGTCCAAGGGATTTTAGAAACTTCTTCGAGCCCTGGTTAATTATCTTTTCTTTTCTTTTCTTTCTTGTTATATCATTGTAGAAGAAGATACAATTTGAATGAGGTTTCTCCACCTCTAGATACAATATGCCCGTCCAGAGAGTGGCATACTTATTACAATGGAGCAAAGGATCAATTTCCGACGGGTCATGCCCTCAAGATAAAAAAAATCCTTCCACCCCTAACCAACTTAGCGGTCGACTATAAGCTAAGCCTGTGATTTATCTCCCTTCACATAACTTGGGGATGAGCTATGAGGGGTGCTTAGGGTGAGTGTAATCACCTTTTGATACAATATTATATAGTGAATTTTGGAAATAATTTATCTAAAGAATTAGTAGGTTGTGGAATAGGACAAGCGTTCAACCCAAGGTTTAAAGTCTCATGTAGTACCCATTGGCACTGATGAAATTTGTCATTCCATCTACTTACTGATACGATACGACACTAGATTTGTCACAAAGCCAAAAAGAAAAAGAGAAGAGAAAAATTTTATCGACTACGACAGAACGACGAAGTGAGGGGAAAAATTTCCCCTCTTTCCATTCCCCTTTTCCTTTTTGCTTTATTTCTTTTTTTTCCTTTCCTACTAATTGATTACTTTCCCCTTTCATATTTATTTTCTTCCCAACTAATTCCTTTTCTTTTCTGCTAATTTTTTCCTTTTTTTCTCTTTCACTAATTTTTTTTCCTTTTTCCTTCATCTTTATTTTATTTTTTTCTTAATTTCCTCCTTGATTTATTAATTAATTTTTTATTTACTTACTTTCATTTTTGTTTCCCATAATTTACATGAATCTTTTTTTTCCTTTTTAGACTAAGTATTTTTTCCATAAATATTAAAAATAAATAAAATATAATTAATTTTATAAAATATACTATTATTTTAATTAAATTTTCAACTAAATTATTCTTAATCTTATAATATAATTTGTATAATATAATATAATATTTAATCTTAAATTATATTATATTTAAAAAGTACTAAAACTATATTGGGCACGGTATGATACAATATAGTATTGAAATTGTATAGTTGATCTTAAATCGAAACTCCAATACGACCTAAAATTTTAAACCTTATTCAAACGATGTTAACATTGTCTTTTTGAGTTTATTTCTTGTCTTATTTTTGTTGTTCTTAAACTCAGACACAAACAAACACACAAGAATCTTTTTTGTGCATATCTAACGAGTTTTATTTATCCCTACATGTGTAATAGAAATAAAGTATTTTAACTTGTAGGTTATAGGTAACTCCCCCTTTAGTCTTCGTCCATCCACACACCAATCCTAATTATTAGGTAACAATTAAATTAAATATCAATACTTTAGTTAAAATAATAGCTAAAATGACCTAACAGTTTTTGAGCTGTATAATATATTTGTTATTAAGGACATGAAAAATTTGATCAAACTTGTATATGTTCTAATAATTTAGCAATTACCCTTAAAACAGTTCTCTAGTGTTCAAACTGTTTTGTTGTCTAACTTGAATCTGCTTCTCTACTCTTTCACGACAGATGAGTTAACTTATTATCCAACTAGAGACTTTTATGTCTTCACAAATCCAATTTTCTAACCCACCATACTGATGGGGTTTCCTAAGAATACCTTTAGGCCTTGTTTACATGAGAAGTGGGAAAAGGGAATAAGGATGGAAACTAGTATGATGGAAGTAGGATGGAAGAGGGTCGATGATTCCATTGTTCTTGTTTTTTTGAGAAGAGGGAAAATTATTTTAGTTTTAATTCATTTGTTTACTTAAGAGGAAATTAGAAGGATGAAGGCTTATATTTATTCAAAAGATATAAATGCCCTCCATTTGGGTACAAATTATCCAGTAATAAGGGTACTATGGTGTCTTATATTTAAGGATATTTTCCTTCCATCCATTTATGCCCAAAGCGACTAAAGATGAATTGGGGAGCTAAAGATTCGCCTAAATCAAAAAGAAAGGTAATTAAATTTATTGATTATAAAAAAGTGGTTCATCCACTTTGTATATATCTATTCCAAGAGACAACTCAAAGGAAAACTATCTTGTAATCCCTCCGCCTCACCTCTCTGTTTTTTCTATATATTTATCCTTTAGATTTACTATCTATCAGAGAAACAAGGCCTAAAGTGAACAGAGGATAGAACATATTGTACCAACACAGTAAACAAATCCTTAAAATCTTGGTAAGATCGAAAGTTCAGGGTAAGAATGAGATTAGGTTTCAAAAGCAAATAGCTGAATCATACTAAAGATATGATTCAGATAAAATCGTTGCCCTAACTTGAGTTCAGTTAAAAAGGATTTCAGTCCACTATTTTACAACAAAGGACAAAGCATTCCAATCTCAAAATTAATAGGAACGTCGCAGTAGGATCAGAAGATAATATCAAACAGAAACACACGAGCAATGCACAAAGACTTACGCAACGATGACCACATCGTCGCCGTTGGGAGAACTCCTCTGGTATTTTGCGTTGTCTCCAGCAGCGCAAACCGCAGTCTGCGAAAAGGACGCCCAAATGAAAAAAAACAAAACAAAAATCAATACGAAACCAGAAACACAAGTTAGTTATAAGGAATAAAAAAAAAAGATTTTAAAAGAACTATATGAACAAACGCCAAGCAGAAAAAAAACAAACTCTAAATGGCGGAAGGATGAAAAACGAAATTGAGACCGAATCAACTAATACCGAGAGGACGGGAAGATGAGATGGGGAAGCGGGTTGGAGATGGTGGAGGAGGATCCGCTGTCTCTCGATCGCATGCTCCATTTCCTATACCTCGCTGTCTTCCCTGTCGCGGAGACTGGAGGAGATGTATGAGGACTTCTTATATATTAGCAAGAACGCGATTTGTTGTTCGTGGAGTTTCCAGTGAATTGCAGACAAGGGCAGGTCTCGCCGTCTCGGAATAGCTCCGTCCGCATATGAAAATCATACATTGATTCATCAGTAAACGTCCATTCAATCTGACCTTTAATCACAACGGTCTCAGCCAGTTTTAAGAGATGTGCGGTTGTTGAAGGCTGAAGAAGACTTTGGTGTGACTCACTTGATACGAACCCCGATTACCGTTTATCACGTATAATCATAGTTTAAATGAAAAAATTGTGATTTACATGCAGACTAATGGCATTATCAGTAAGTAAACACAAATTAATTTTATCGATAGCCTTTGGTAAATGAAAGAAATAGAAGAAAATGATAAATTTGGAAAAGCAGAAGTTTCTGTGAAGTGAGGACGATGTGGGTCGGTAATGTCGTGGAACATGCATTTGGAAGAAGGGTCGCGGTCAACAGAGTAAACGCAAGACTTTTTTTTTTTTAAGTCCGGCAATTGAATCAGTAGGTGGGTACGCGTTTACTTTTTTATTACCCTCTCGGGTGGGTTCCACGCGAAATTGCTACTGCAATCTTGTTGTTGACGTTTGAGTTATACCGCGTTCGAGAATTTCAATGACATGATAAGGATACATGAAGAATCATTGACTTGTGATCGATCAAAAGCAATAAAAATACAATTAAAAGATAAAATTAAAATATATTTATATATTGTTGGTGATATGGATTATAGTGACATGGTAATCAAAGTTTAAGGTGATGTTTAAGTCAAAATTAAAGTGATGTGTAAGTCAAAATTAAGATAGAGAAGCATTCTGTATTTGATTTTGTTGATCGTCTAGCCCCAAAGTTCTCAGGTTTTACCCGCACAACCTTAAAGCAGGACGCTCAGATAAGACTGATCGGTTGCAAATTCGATCGGAGATAAGAACTTTAGGATTTTACTCTCGAACAAAAAAATAATACATTCGAGTGATAAAAGGTCCGTCAGGCTTAGCTCCCTTAGCCTCGTAAAGCTCTTAATATACAATCGGTCGGATAAAGGCTGGTCGAACATAAGACTTTCTGTGTATGCTCGGCT